>NC_056730.1:724682710-724755210 GCF_019279795.1 Protopterus annectens | reverse complement strand
TCAGCAGAAAACACATTTACCACCTTTTCGTCTGGCTACAAATAATATTAGCAGCTTTTTTTTCAGATAAGGGAAGAAATATGACTTCCACAGGATGAAATCATGCTAGGTTTGTGCTCTAATTTGAAGCAGTGACAGTTTGTGCTGCATTTCTTTGCAGTAAAAGTCTGTGTAATTGTAGAATGTGCCAGATATGCTGCTCTTATCTCAAATCATATGTATATTCTTAGGAAAAGCTTTTTTGATTTGCATTTTAACATCCTTTACAACTTCTATCTAGTATATCATAAATAAGCCTTTCATTCTATTCCATTTCACCTTCACTGCATGACTTTAAACACTTCTATACTGTTTTTATTTCTCTTGACATAAACAAAATATTTTTTCATTGTTTTCAGGTGGAAAGCTTAAATACTTATTAATGAAATGATTAGATGCTATAACAGAAAATTAACAAGACTCCTCATTTTTACCCATCAATCACTTCATTTTCACAGTTCCTATTCATATATTGTATTCCGTATCTTCTTTTTCTTTTGGCTTTTCCCGGTTAGGGGTCACCCACAGTGGAACAGCGGTCCGCAGAATGATTGGCAGTGAAGTTTTATGATGTTGAGTTGCCAGCCTGGTGCCCAACTCTCTACAGAAGGTACACACATGCACAGACTCACACCTAGGGCCAATTTAGAGTGTCCAGTCCACCTACAGCATGTCTTTGGGATATGGGTGGAAACCCGAGCACCCGGAGGAAACTCACACAACTGCAGGCAGGACATGCAGACTCCACACAGAAGGCACCCCAGCCAAGAATTGAACCAGAGAATCTCTTGCTGTGAGGTAGCAATGCTAACCGCTACACCACCATGGCCTCCCTTCATGTATTCTATTCAGTATAATGGTGCATAACTTAGAAAAGTTTACCACTTTGACTTCACGGAGGAAGGTTCAGCAATGTTCAGATAATCAATGACTTCTAAGTGGGAATGTAAGATACAATACAGAGGATTATGATTGGTTCTCCAATCTTAGCCATATCAATATGTGTTCAAGATATTGATGCGAAGAAATTCACCTCAAGAGCAAAGATGGAGAGGTCAATCTTGGTACCCATGTCAAGAACACATAATAAAGGGTGAGGATCAGGGAGACCTGATCATAATTCTTTGCAGTACATGGAGCTTTGGCTACTCTATGCACTATACCAGTTACAGAGAGGAAAAAAGACAAAAAACAAAAAGCACCAGTGCCACACAGACATGTACATATTATTTTATTTGTTTAAGAATTTTTAGGGGGTTGATAAAGGAGTAAAGTCAGGGATATTTTGTAAACATTGGTTTAATTTATTTAACCCATTCTACAGAGTGAGTGAAAATATAAGGCGAGCTATTGAGGGATAGTTGATGATGAAGGAACATCCCTTTTGTGAGACTCAACTGTAACAGTGCCTGTTAAAAGGGCTGTTACAGTTGGCTTTCACATTACAAAAGTGATTTACGGGTTTATCTTTTGTCTGAAATTTTAGCACAATCATGGCACTCATGCAATACAATATAGTAATAATCTGGCATCTCTCGGCCATCCTTTTCAATAAGCTCATACTCAGTGGACAGCATGTAATCATTCCTGTTTTCCCCTTTGGTTCTGGGTATCAGTTATTTGTAACATTTATAATATAGTAGTGTAAAATATGTAAAAGGTGAATGGTGATAGTTTCTTTTGCACCTTCAAACAACAGATGTAACAATCATTCAGCATGTCCATGGTGTTTCTTCATGTGTCAGTAATTGATCATATATCTCTGCTCATTTCTGTACATATATATTTATATAAACTCTAAAGTTACAACAGTTATTTATGCTTGATAAATGGCTAACTTATCTTAACCTATGCAAGAGATCATACATAAGTTTTGATAGAATTATGGGCATTTGTTGCAATGAATATTTAAAAAATAATTAATACATTACCATTTTAATTATTTGTACAGAGAGTTATTCTTTAACTATGGGGAATTGTAGTATAAAAATTTCAAGGTACTTATTTTAGGGACATTTCTGTCTATCTGTTGTGTGCTGTTGTGAAATTTCTTTTATAAATGTTGTCTCACAGTCATTTTTCAAATTCCATTTTGTATATGTGTAGCATAAATTGAATGCCATAGTTTGGGAGGTGGTGGTACACAAATTGTGTACTGAAAATCTATGCTCAGAGCTATGGCTGTTTGTTTAACATAGTATATTTTAAGAATACAATTTTCATGCTTTACTCACTTTCTAGTAGTGCTTTCATGTGTAATGCTTCTCTGATGGCAGTTTTAGTGCTGAGAATTCTGAAGAAGGTCAACAGTTTTACACGGCTTTGGGAAAACACATTTGCTGTAACAAGGTATGAAAGAACTTCAGTCATTCAGATCAAGTGTAGGAGTTGATTGGGATCCTCTGAAGAAAGAGAGGGGGCAATATGGGATGGGAATTTATAATGGAGAATAGAAAATGTACATGCTTTAATGGCACCGCCTTCTTCCCACAACTATTAAGCACAGTCCCACTGTCTTCTCATCTGGACAATACTATCTGGTATCTGAGGTCACTGGGAATGGAGAGCAAGAGCTGCAGACTGTTATGAGTCACAAAAATCTATTAGGTTCCATGTTTCAAAATGGGCCTGCATCTTAGTAGCATGGCCTGCGCATCTTAGTAGCATGGTCTGCGTAGTGTTGTCTGCAGCACTTCCCAAAGATGCTGGGGTGTAGAGCACTTAGGTTCATAGGTTCATAGGTAGGTACTAGGCTATCTGCCCGAGGGCATTTTTAAGCCTAGCCAGAGTGTGTCGGCTTTCACCCCCCCCATTGATTAATTAACTGAGCCTCTATCAAGCAGAGCCAATGAAGTATAGGTTCATAGGTAGGTACTAGGCTATCTTAACTTACATAGATATTTTTCAGTTATATATTTAAAGTTTGTTAACCAAGGTAGGGCACTGAACTACCTAGATGATTGTCAGACTCAGCATGGTGGAAATACAATTAAAGAAATAATAAACTGTAGTCAATATCAATGCACCAGTGGCAGTATAATACACCAAGCAATCGGAGACATAGTAGTCAGGATAATATGGACAGTAAATTAACATAATCACCACCACAGCCCTCCCTTCCTTGAGTTAAGACTATTTCAGATTACAAATCAGGAATATGTGCTGTTAGCTTTGTTTTCTGTTATGAGTCACATTCAACTCTTAAAATGACATCATGGACAGCCACAATTGTCTGTAAGGGTTCAAGGCAAAGGGGGTGGGGTGGCAACAGAATTAGGTTGCCAGGTCATTCTTCTGATCACACATACACACATGTATTCACAACTATGAACAATCCCCAATACACGTAATGCATGTGCTTAGAATGTGGGAAGAAACTGAATAAACCAGGAGACAAATCCACGCAAGCACATGGAGGATGTGCAGACTCTTCACAAAAGGCATCCCAGTTGAGAATCAAACTAGAGAACCTCTTGGTGTGAGGTGACAAAATCATATTGCTATGCCTAAATCATAGCAGGTGGGAGGTATAAACAGAGACTCAATCAGCACTGCATCATATATGATGTTACACATGTCCCTTAAGAAACTCATACGTAACAAAAAATAGTAGGAAACATTTTAGATAATCTTTGTAATTTAGCTCTTTTATCTTAGCAATATTTTGGGTAAAATAGTTTTTGCTGCCTCTAGATTATCACGTTTGACTTAATACTGCCCTAACTGATGACATTTGGACAAGAAACAATCTGTGGCCACCATTTGCCAACACTCCTCCTCCAAATGTTATTGCTGTACTTCTACTTATCTTTTTTCTTTGTTTTCTACTATAGAACCATTTGTATAGAATGCGGATTATGGTATTCTTTGCTTTTAATGCACCAAACTCTCACTGATCTCAACATGTGATGTGCTGTCAAAAGTTTTCTTTTTCCTAAATTAAGGTACATAATATGAACAGATAACCTTTTTTTAACCCGGTAAGTCAACTTGCCCTTTTAAGTCATGATCAGGATCACAAGGACACTGGTAAATATAGTGCATATATATTAAATATTAAGTATAACTGATAAACCAGCATATTTTGGGGAAATGGGAGGAAACCCTCAGAAAAAAGCTCATGCATACAATGTGAGATCCAATAACTTCCAGTCAGTGGTCAAGGATTAGGACTGAACTTTAGAAACTGGAGCTGTAAGGCCCAGACCTCTCAACTGTCTCTGATCTTCAGGGACGTCCCTGATTTAGACTCTGTAGGTCTGTCCCTCTTAATCCCTCTTAAAACTGGTGACTGCTGAAGAAAAGGTGGTGAATTGCCCTTAATAAATAATGATAGTAATTCAGAGTTATAGACGTTTTACATCAGAAAATCTATATTAATCCACATTCTCTTATTCTGCAAATGTTTCAAGTTAATAGTACAAATATTAAAAAAATGTCCCTGATTGTTTGAGGACTTGTCCCTGATTCTGTTGACGTTTGATTCTGATTGGTTGAGAGCTATGGGCCAAGACCTTACCAGTGAGCCATCATGTTGTCCATACAATGGCTCTGTTCTTGGGGGATGGGCTCATTGCTCCCATGCTAGATTTAGCAGCATATGCTTTCCTATCTTCGTGTTGTACTTCACACCTGAGCAGGTCATAGGCACAAAGCTTTATCCACCTGATTATCTTGAATTTGAAATGAAAATGTACAGCAATATTCATCTGTCTGCTTGGGCTGATTTCTTGTACCACAGTGTAAAAATTGGTTTGAGGTCTAGCCTCTTTTTGGTCTTATCATGTATTTTTGAATATGTTAATGTGAAACAGTTACAGCTGTTGCAGTATGCCTCTTGTCAACCTAGTTCAAGATGGCATTTGCAATTCCTCAGTCTTTCCTCCCCAAATTCTACCCGACATCTTCCCCATCCTACAACTACTTTTGAAAACATCATCTATGAAAATGCCTGCCAGTCACATCCATATTCTTGTCACCCTTCTCATTCTTCCAAAGGACTTTAGACTTTTGATTTATAACACTGTATGGAACTTATCTATGCTAAAATGCCCCTGGCAGATGTCTTCCCATTCACATGTCACTCATCTATCATCCTACTATATAACTCTAGACTTTAAACTTAGAGCACCCTATACAATCTATTCAAGTGGAAATACTAATAAAACTATCATAATCAATTGAAATTTTCTGAAAATTAAATACTAGATATGAAACATTAAAAATTGGTAAATATACAGCACTTAGTGCTTAAGTTCCCAATTATAGTGTTTTTGCAAAACTCTGATAATATTCTCAGCATGACATGTATGCCATGTGTAAATTCCATGTAAATTCTAAGTCAATATAGCTACTGTGTATTTAAAATATGTGTTAATGAAAATCTTTGTAAATGGTGGCAAATGTCTCACTGTCCTGCATACTTATAAATGTGTCACTATGTAATCCAGGTCATGGCTGTAAAGGATCAAACTGACCAGTCCATTTACTTGGCTAAAATGTGAAATAAAACAAACAAACAAATGAGTAAACAAATAGATATAATCCTCTCTCTGGTTGGGTTAATTTTATTTGCCTCAGTCAGACAATTGAGTGCATACCAGCAGTGCAAGGCCAAAATGCCCTCTACACATTTAGACCAGCTACTACAGAGATGGAGACTAAAGGTGGAGGTGTCTCAATTTACATAAATAATACATATATCTCAAGGGTGGGCAAATAGGATGATGCACTTGAGCTTCACCGTGTTCAAATCACTACAGGCAAAATCCCATACCTCCTCCTTGCAAGCTATAGGTCCCCCTGTATGACCCAGAAAACCCATAACACGTATTTAAGCTTACAGGAAACACTGACCATCCAACCCAATATCATATTCATAGGCAACTTAATTACCACACTATTAGCTGGGACTCATATATGGCACCAAACATGCAGGCACAGAGATTCCTGGATTTTGTGAACACAAACTCCCTGGGCTAGATTGTCAATATGTTAACCAGGGGCACAAACATACTGGATCTGGTCCTGACTAATAAGGGAGAGTGCTGTACACTATTAGTGTAATGTCCTGTCTGGTAAATTCAGACCACAAAACAGTCTCCTTTGAAGTAAAAAGAGCTGGAATCCCAGCTTACCCTGGAATGTTCAGAAACCAATCTAAGGCTAACTTCCTATTATTAAGTGATAATCTAGGAAAATTTCAAACCCAACAGACCCTGAGAACACTGCTGTCTGTGCAGAACTGTTTACAGAACCTTATACAAACATATTAATAGCTGCATGGAGATATCAGTACCCATTAGGAATAAGTACAGAACTAACTCAAAAAAACAAGCCACCCTGGTGGAATCACAACATCACTAGGTTGTATAAGAGAAGTAAGAAAATCATGGCAAAAATAGGAGGTGCAGTACCTAGAAGGATAAAGGTACTCTCACCAAATTAAACAAACAACTCAGAGGACAAATTGAGTTTACCAAAGCCAAATTTGAGGTCAATTTGGCCTCCTGGGCCAAGGACATCCACAAGGCATTATTTAGTTGTGTCTAACCTCAAAGGCAAAGCACAATTGTCTGCACAGGTCATTGTTAATGGAGCCACCAATACTGAGTCATAAGATATAACAAACCTACTGGCAGACAAATTCAGCTCTAACTTTGCAACTCTATTTCCCTCAACATACTCTAAGGAAATACCACCAAATATAACTCCCGTTAGTATCACTAGGGAACACTGCACCAATGGGACCAGACAATATGCTAGGATGCCTTCTAAATAGCATGAAACATGACCTATAAGGCTGTCTGGCTTCACAATTTAAGACATCATGCCTAATGAATGGAAAACAACAACAGTCATCCATCTGCAGAAATATGGGCCATCTACAGACCCTGGGAACTACAGATCCATATGTCTCACTATTCTCATATGAAAAGCCATGGAAATAATTATCATGGAAATGATCATTAACAACATAGGAAACCTCCAGACACTGGATGAAACCCAGTCTGGTATCGTCAAGGGTAGGTCATGCCTTCTCAACATGGTGAACTTCCTTGAGAAGGTCAGCAAACCAACGAGTGCAAAACAGTTCACATTCTCTACCTTGACCTGAGCAATGCATTTGGCACAACACCCCACTTGGGCATTGTTGACAAACTTAAGAGGTTAGGTATAAACCCTTATGTCACCCAGTGGATAGGCAGATGGCTGCAGACAGGACCCAGGAAGTTAGAATTGGGGATTCCACCTCTATAAAGAGACAAGTCATAAGTGATCAAGGATCATTCCAAGGACTGCTTCTTTTTCGTGTTTTCTTCACTGAAATCAAGGCCAATGTCATGGGGCTTTGTTTGACTAAATCTGCAGATGATTGCAAATTAGGAACAGTCATGGAGTCCCCCACTGACACTAAGATTGTCCAGGAAGGGCTGACACAGACAAATAACTGGTGTCAGGGCCATGGAATAAAACTAAATGCCAAGAAATGCCTAATAACATCCTTTGAGAAGTCATCCTTCTCTAGTAACTATCATATTGATCACACACCACAAAGTCAACCAGTAGTCAAGGAATTGGCGACACACATAGATGGTAATCTAGTCTTTGACCATCATGTGGCTGACCAAGTTCGCAGATGACTGCAAACTGGGTGCCATAATCGACTCTCCAGCCGACACAAGCATCCTCCAAAAGGGACTCATAGAAACAGACAACTGGTGCCAGAGCCATGGCCTCAAGCTAAACGCCAAAAAGTGTATAGTCATCCCCTTTGGCAAAAACAAAGTGCCCACAAATTACCACATAGGTGGTAATCCATTAAGTACAGAAGAAGTAATTAAGGACCTGGGGACCCAGAAGAAGTAATTAGGGACCTGGGGACCCAAGTTGATAGCAATCTCTCATTTGACAACCACGTGGCCAAAGTGGTTAGAAAAACATTTTATATAGCCCACCTAATCATGAAGGGATTCACATCTAGATCAGGGGAGGTCATCGTGCCTCTTTACTCATCCCTCATCAGGCCCATAATTGAGTACAATGCCCTTTTTGGGATGTACCTTACCAGACACCTGCAGCAACTGGAAAGACCCCAAAAGTACCTCACCAAGAGGATCAAAGGGCTCAAACAGATGCCATATGCTGCCCGGTTAAAGAAACTCCAGCTCTACTCAGTGGCATACTGCCTCCTCAAAGGCGATCTGTGCCTGACGTATAAAGCCATGTCCAACCCGGAATTAATGGACATGCTGCACCTCAGAAAATCCAAATCCCATCGAGCTATGCGCTCGAGAGACTTGAACCTCAGCACTGAAATAAATAGGACATGCTGGAGGGACAGATTCATAACCCAGAGGCTCCCTTCACTCTGGAATAAAATCCAAGTCCAGGTTAGGCAGAGTCCCTCATTGACTCTCTTCAAGAGGAATCTTGATGAGTGGATGGGAGATCGTAGGTTTACCCCGGGTATCACTTCTGTGTCACTGTTAGACAGAGGCACAGTATACTAACCTCGAAAAAGGGCATAGCAAAATTAATTTAAAATGGGTGGTGAAAGCCAAACACACTCTGGCTAGGCTTATAAATGCCCTAGGGCAGATAGCCTAGTATGAACCTATGAACCTATGTGTCTATAATGCAGTAAACTCTCAATTAACCGGCACTCATGAGGATTTCTGGTTGCTTGAGAGTTACTATTAAAAATAGACCTGACAAATACTGTACCCTATGGTATACCATACCAACCATACCATAAACACTGTTTTGATTTGATTTTAATATTGAACTACAGTAATTAAAAGCATGGCTGGAATAATAATAATATTTTAAACTTATTTTTCTTCTAGAAAGTGTGGCATGCGGAACAGTTTTCAGTGGCATGCTCAGTGGATTGGAATTGAATGAATTGAATAGAAAGAGAGAGAGAGTGAATGCATGTATGAAAGCAGAAGCGACTGTGTGTGAGAGATCTGAGAGATGTATGAAAGCTGAAGAGAGTATGTGTGAGAGATCGGAGAGAGAGAAAGAGTGACTGAATGCATGTATGAAAGCTGAAGAGACTCTGTGTGAGAGAGATCGGAGAGAAAATGTGCAATCAGATGCAAACTGAATGAGTATGGAGTGGGTGTTGACATTTTAGTGATTTGACTTGTTTGGTTTGACTTGTTTTCAGGTTGGGGAGAGAGGGAATTTATTTGTATCTTCCTTTTTAAAACTATAAAACTCTAAAAACGTAAAGTATGCTTCTGTGGGGGAAAACAGAAAATGCAAAACATGAAAAACTGAATTGTTCATACTGTACTGTATTTCTTCAATTTTTTCTGGTTGCTTGAGACTTCTGGTTGCTTGAGTTCTGCTTAACTGAAAATTTACTGCAGTGAGGAAGCTATTCTATGTTGTGCAACTTATAACAAAGGTATGGCATCTAGGACATTGTTCCACTATATTCAGCCTTCATCAGACCTATCATTCAGTACAGTGCTCCCTTTGGTGTATACCTAGTCAGGCACATCTAATAATAGGAATGTCCACAGAGTTATCTCACTAAAAGAGTATAGGGTGTAAGTAACATGTCCTATGCAGACAGTCTCAAAGTCCTATCCCTGTATTCTGTCTCCTACAGGCTGTTCAGGGAAAATCTATGCCTGGTATACAAGGCATTGTGAGACCCCTCTCTGTTGGGCCTCCTGCATATCGACAAAACAAACAGCATGAAAATTGCCCATTTAAAGACTTAAACCTTGTATGTGATATATATAGGACTTGGTGAAGAGATAAGTATGTATTCTGGAGGGGTCTATATTATATTGTCGCAAGCTGACAATATCAAAGCTGATATTGTCGGCACGACAATATCGAAAGCGAAAAAATATCGGCCAGGTAAACGGAAATCTCCATAGGGGGAGATTTCCATTTACCGCAATGTAGTGCAGTCTCGGAGGTGGTATATTTAAGTAGCAGGGGGGGTGGGGGGTGCAAGGGGCTTGCCCCCCTGCCTACACCCTTTAGTTTTTTTTTTTTGTTGTTTTTTATTTTGTTATCCTCGTTCGATATTTTACTGCATCAATCAATTGTGCTCAACATTTATTACTTCAATGCAGTAAAATTTCGACAAGGTAATATAAACGCTTCTGGAGACTACCTCTTCTCTGGAACAGGCTCCCCATCCATGTGAAGCAAAATTCCTCCCATACCCATTTCAAGTGTAACTTGGACAGCCGGATGGGGAACAGAAAATCCATCCCTCGTTTGACACCCGTAGGTCTAATGGACAGAGGCAGCTGGTAAATGGTTCATCTCCCAGGTCCCTGCATGTAAATGTTTCATCTCCCAAGCCCCTGCTTATAATTATCAATGATACCAGAACTTATCAGAGATATGGGACTCAAGGCTAGGCTTAAAAAGACCCTAGCAGTCATTAGCCTAGTACATACCTATGACTCTAGTATGCATGCTACTTAAGGATTTAGCTTGCCGCTGCCACTCCAGATTCGGGTAGCCCTAACCATGAAACATGCATTTCTAGTATTCTTAGAGTAAAACAATATGAGTCTTCTGACTTTGCATGCTCAGTCAGTCTCCTAACATAGGCTGTTTACCTCTACACAATGTTTGCTCCTCTTTTTCCTCTTGAACCTTACCTTTGCCACCAAACTATCTTCTTTGTTGAGTTTTCTTCCTTAATCTTCCACGCTGCTGACTGATTGCTGTTCTCCTTCCTTATGATATGAAGCCAATCAACATCTTGTGTCCTCATATTTCGATATATGCTTCCTCACTGATATGCCTACATCCCACAACTACCATCCTGATTTCCAATTATTTTTCAACATCATTTTATATTCTTGTACGAGTCTTAGTGTAGTTTATTTTTCTTAACTTGAAAACTATTTCTCTGGTCCCTTTTCTTCTCCCTTCATGAAAACTTTATCAGGTTTTCTTTCCTTCAATGACCTACTACAGTCACCTATACCTTTCTCTAGGTATTAGGCATTTTGCATACTGTCTTCGGCGCTCAAGCACTCTTCTCACCCCTCACACCTAGTACATCTACAATCAACTTAAAACAGTCTGCTTGATATTTTCCCTGCTCTGCTGTACCCGCATTACTGATTTTTTCCTAGAAATTCTGTACTGCTCCACTGACAGGAAATCCTGGAACACAAAGAGGATAGGATACCTTTTATTGGACATACATATGCTTTAGACTACAGCTACTCAAAATTTTGATATCCAAAGTTACTCACACTGGCATTTCTAAAGTGTTTCTTCTAGCCACTGTGTAAGAGAGGTGTCAGTGCATATTAAAGCATTGTAGGTAATATCGTTAATGTATTAACTCATAATAAAAGACTCCTGTTAGTCCGATGTAAAAACAGCTGTAGTGCAAAGCATATGTTGGTCCAACAGAAGGTATCATATTCTTATTATATTATATATTATTATATTCATGGCCTCCATGTTTCCACAGAAATTTGTCTAATCACAGATCACACTCTACTCACTCAGCAGATTGCTTTTCCAAGGCTCAGCATGGCATTTATGTTTACCCTTACTGACCTCACTTCCTCTCAGTATCTGCATGTACGTATAGTACTAAGTCTAGCATCTAACTCATCTTTCTCATTTATCTTATAATATAGATAAAACATATGGCATCCTCACAGCTGCCCTAATTCTTCTTCTTGATATTCTTGTTCATTTGAAGGAGAACACTACATAGGCATTAGTCCTCGTCACAAAATCCCCCCACTAAAAATGACCCTACTGTATGATGAAGAATTTTAAAGGCTCAGACTAAAAAGCAATATCCATTTCAGTAACAACAGAAGATAAAGTTGTGTAAAATAAAAAAGACAAGGAGATCAGCAATGAGGCCAGTCACATAAATAATATAATGATGAGCAATAATATGAGAAATAAGTAAGAAAACAAACATTAAATTACTATAATGGTAAAAAACATTCACCATCAAGTTATTAAAAAACTAGCAAAAAATCAGTATTTCTTTTTAATCTGTTTAATGTCTGCCTACCTAATGCATTGATGATGATTCCTTTAGGTTGGTCATTTCAATGTTTACAAAAGTCCTCTCTAATACAATATGCAGATGACTCCACACTCATATGCATATCAGATCACCTGGTACATCTCAAAAAATTACTCAGAAAATCTTAACAGCCACTGAAATATGGCTTTGAACTCACAACTCATGTTCAACACCTCCTCCAAATAAAAAAAAAAATAAGACTATTTCTTTTCTCCCCAATTCCCTATCACACGTGAAAGCAAAATGTGGTGAAATCATCTCTCTTAATAATACAACCATTAAAGACACTCTCTTAACACATTATTAGGGATGATAATCTTAAAGTCACCCTGCACATAAAAAATTGCATAAAACACTCACCAAAACATAGCCAAACACTTTCTCACCAAACCAACTAAAACTACACTTGCCACTACTCACCTCCTACCCTCAGTACTTAATGGTGCCCGCATCCTTACTAACCTCCATGCATCATAAAAATCAAAACTTGAGCAATGCTATAATAAAGTGGTTACATTTGCATCAAATACCCCCTTTAGATACCACCAATGTGTAGCACTGAAAAGCCTAAATTGGTCAGAACTACCCCATCAACTAACACACACACATACATACATACATACACACACAGGTTTTTACACCTATAAAATTGTCCAGCATTCATCTGCTTGGCCAGCACTAAATATCATTGTATACAGCAATGTTACCAGTTGGTCATTATGATCCAGTGACCAAAAACTCCTCTCTGTCCACAAACCTATGAAATCTGCTGGGCATGGTCTGTACTCATACTATGTTGCTAAGGTCTGGAATTTTTTTTACCTGTATCCATCAGGTCATTAATCTCCCTCCAGTCTTTTAAATCATTCTGAAAGACTTCCTAGCCAAAATGTGGCTTTGTTATAGTTCAATCCTAGGTTAAACTATATCTCTAATTATGAACAAGTACCTACTCATACCTTACACCTCCTTACTCTCCCTTCTTTACCTATTTCCTTACTTCAATCTATTTCTCCCCATGACTCTCTTTCTAAATATGCGATAACTCCATTTTTTCTCTCACTTCATATTGTAATTCCTGTTTGTATTATACTAACTTACGTTTAATTTCTCTATAAAGTGGCTCAAATGTCTCTAAATATTAAATCATTGTCATATAAGTTGTATTTTGAATATTGTAAAATTATTATTCTTAAAATGTTTTTGTAATACTTTGGAGGTTTTCTCCCTAGGACTTTGAAGAAAATGGACACAAACCCAGTCAGAGTTTCCTGGTAATAAAATGTTAATAAATAAATAAAAAATATTCTCTTCTTTTCTTATCCAGAATACATTCTGTATTCACTGTGTGGAAACATTTGCGTGATAACTGTCTAAATAAACAACTCTAATTGTTTGATAGTTTACTGCATTATAAGTGACGTACTACTGTTAAAACTACAAGAACTACAATAATTTAATCTCTTTTTTTATCTCTCAAAGATTTAAAATGACATTCACTTTTCCCTAACATATTAAATGCATGCATATAGACAAACCTTGATTTCACATGAATACCATTTATAACTGATTTATGTTAACAAAACATTACTGATTTTATAACTATAAAAATAAAATATTAGAGGTAGTAAAATAAATGAGTGTGGTGAGTGTTAGACATTGATGAAGATGTAAGACTTTTTAAATGGATTTTATATGTATTTTCTATGTTGAAAAACAAAAAGTTAGGAATCCAAAGGGATGCACTCCCACCGCTCGATACAACATACAACGGGTCCCAATAGGTTGTTCACAATTTATTAATTGCAATAAAAGTTAAGCACAGTAGTAAAGATACATCACACTTTTGTCCCTGAGATGATTGGGACTTCTTCAGAACAATGAAAAGTAAAAAAAAAAAATCACCTTTATTATATAGGTTTAAACTTTTCATAACCTGATTGAATTATCTAATCTCAGTAAATCAAGGATAAAAAATCAGTGCCTTCAATCTAATAAATATAAATATAGTTCAATACATCAAATAAACACTTAAGAACTGAAAATCTTAACAACTTACAAGCTTCAAAGCTCTTCTAGTATATTTTTATAAGGCCTTTGTGTATTATATATATAGTATATAAATAGATACAGAAGTAAAAAAAGAACAAATGTGTATGTGTGTGGTACAGTATATAAATAAACCATCTGAGAAACACAGTCCACTAAGGTGTATAACCGTAAAATATATGTCACAGTGTTTAAAAAGTATTTAAAAATCTGAGATGCTTTCTATTCTCTCATTAATAAGACTATTAACTGAATCATCAGAAATGTATGTATGCATAAAAAAAAAAAATATATATATATATATATATATATATATATATATATATATATATACAATACATATAAATATTAAATATGTAAATGTTGATGTTAAATAAAAAAAACACTTAAATAACCTAATCAAAAAAATCTAAAATGATATCCCCCAAAATACCTAAGTATAAAAACCTTTTTAAAAAACTTTTATAAAGTGATGGATCCATGGATTTTTGTTTTTTCAGAATCCTTGGCTGTTTTCAGGTTGGTTATCAGTATTTTCTATGCCACAAGTTAGAAGCCAGACTAAATCTGCTAATACCATGCATCTTAAATATGTAACTGAATGTATCATTCAAAAACATTTTCTTCTGATATGCGAAGGGATTTTAAGGAATGCATTTCAAACTGTTAAAACATTTGTTCTGGGTACAAAGTGCATGAAATTAATTCTGTCTGGTAAAATAGACATTGCAGCAAAAGAAGGTAAAATGAGCTGACAAATGATAATTCCAGCTGCCTGGCAACAGAGAGAGAGAGAGGTCATGGCAAGGAGTTTATATCCTCCTCTATAAACTGAGCTAATAGCACTTAGATCTGTAATAAGTCATTACTCGTACATATTTTTAGAGTACTATAAAAGGTAATTAAGTAGACTGTGCAATATATTACATTGTGTCTGGTATTTACAGCCTTGTGTTTCACATGAGCATAACTGCAATCTATGGATAGTGCTATTGTGTCCGCATTTAAATGAACTAGGGTTGCTAAAGCAGTAATGGTTGTAGAATTTTTCACCTCAGCAATGAAACACCCACATTAGTTTTACAGAAGAGGCATAAAATGAGTAGAAACCAATGTAGTCATGTGTGGCAGAATTTGCATATAGTTAAAGTCACAAATGGTATTGGGCATTTTTGGTAGGAGGCTGTGGGCACAAGTCCGCACAGATCTCAACATTTTCTATGAGGACGAGCACTGGGCTGAGATGACCACTATTGGCCTGCAGCTTACCCAAACTGTATCAAGGTTTCTTCTAGTCATTGTAAAGGTGTCCCTATATGTTCATTCTGTTTGGGCTTTTATAACTTTGGAAATAAGGAAGATAGTAAAGCTGGAAAAAGGGGTGAGAGAAGACATGGGAAACACGAAAGGAATGCTTTAAGATGATTGTGCTGGAGGAAGCAGGACAAGAAGGGCACTAAGCTTTGTGGGGATAAAGTCCCTGTTTTCATTTTATAGTGGGAAGTTGGGAAAGGGTTAAGGATAGAGGGTATTGGAGAGAGGGGCAGGGAAGAGTTAAGGAAGAGAGAACCATAAAAGACAGGCAAAACTGATAGGATCACTGTAGTGGGCTGATGCTGGTGGGGTGACAAGGCATACAAACGGCAGACAGAAAAAAGTGAGGATAAGGAGATCCATGATGCAGTCACCAACTTGTTCTGGAGGACATCAATTATTCCCCTTCCTGATAGACCTGGATGGGAGACCCCGATGTTGTGAAGCTGGAGGCCTCTGGTGGTTCCATGGATGGAGTTGATCAGGTCAGCAAGATATGAATGAATGAATAACTGCGTTAAGTTGTGAAATGAGCTATTATAAGCAATCAGTAAATACCAACAACGACTGATTTAGTGACAGGTAATGCGTTTGCTACGAAAGGAGTGACTATTGATATACTATAGTCCTTCTATGTCACTGGTTCACTATACTACATCTACATTACTATCTCTGCTTTTATGTGAAGATCTGAGTATGATAAACTTACAAAATGAAATGTAGCACTGCATTAACAAATGGTACTGTGTTTTTTAGGCAATATACTTTTATATTACTTAATGATCTTCAGTATTTGTCATACCCATTAGTTCATTTCACTAGCAGCACCAGTCTCTATGATGATAGGCATCTGAATATATGGAGATATGAGAAAAAATGGATAAAAAGAAAGTTGCTTAATCATCTTATTTGAGTTTGCATTGTGACTAAAAGTAATTAAGTATTGCATCTTGTGTTACATTTATAAATAGACTCTATAATTCATGTCAACATCTCCCACACTAAAAAACAATGGTATCACTGCTCAAAATATCCAAACGACAATTCTAAAACACACCAAACACTTTATTGCAAAGCTTTCGGGTCTACACCCTTCATCAGTACAAGTCAATTAAATGCATTCAAAATTTAAATAGGAGATAAAAATAAACCACATGCCTCAGCCAACCTATCACACTAATTGACAATCAAAACTTAAAGGAACTTTTCTAATAAATACATTATTTTCCAAAAATATTTAAAATAAATATTATTACATACTTATATTCTCTTCTAAACATTTGTATACATAGAATTATGCATATAAAATATAGACACTTAAATACAAACACATATATACATATACATACACACTCTCATTTACACACGCACACACACTCTTCCTCATGCATACAAACATGCATACATATATACATATATATATATATATATATATATATATATATATATATATATATATATATATATATGGACACAAATACATCTATATACATACAAACATATACATTCTCTCACTTTCATCTATCATATTAAAAGGAATAGTGAAGGCACAATTAATAAGAATGAGTAAATTAAATACACTTGATGTTAATTTTATAGAACAAGCCACAGCTATGTTACAAGAGTTTCGAAGAAGTGGTTATTCAGAACGTATTTTAAATATGGCCTATGATGAAGTGTTAAAAGAAAGGAATGATAAATATAAACCTATCCTAAGAGGAGGTGGAATGGAGAAGAACCAAAGAGATGTATGTAAGGATGACAAATTGGTTAGATACCTCACTATGTATAATTTAAATACAAACAATGTACATAAAATATTAGAGAAAAATTGGCCTATACTATTGGCTATGCCAGAAATAAGGGCCATTGTGGGGGATAAACCAAGTTATGCCTACAGAAATTCAGAAACATTAAAACAAAAGCTTTGTTATAAGGATTTTAGAATAAAATCAGAAGAAGTTGAGCATACAGTAGGAACAAGAAAATGCTATAATTGTTCCTGCTGCAATGACCTTTATGAGGGTGATAATATTTTTAAACATCCCATAACTAAAGAAGTCTTTGTTTCTAAAGTTTCGACATCTTGTAATGTAGTGCAAGTGGTTTACTTGGCTACCTGTACATCCTGCACATCATTTTATGTAGGCAAGACAACTAGAAGGTTGAAGGAAAGGATTATAGAACATAAATCAGAAATAAGAAGGAAAATAATAACAAACGCCTTAAGTAAACATATCTTAGATAAAGGTGAACAGCATTAATTTAAGTTTAGGGCATTAGACACAGTACAAATGAATTTAAGGAAGGGTGATATGAATAATTTGTTGGAATTAAAAGAGTATGAATGGATCATTAGACTACAGGCGGACATGAGCATTGGCTTGAATAATGCGGTTAGTTTAAAACCAGTGTTAATGAAAAGACAAAGAGAAAAACTATAAGTCAGATTTTTAATATGATAGATGAAAGTGAGAGAATGTATATTTAAATTTTGAATGCATTTAATTGACTTGTACTGAATGAAGGCTGTAGACCCGAAAGCTTTGCAATAAAGTGTTTGGTGTGTTTTAGAATTAACATCTCCCACACCACAGCCGACTGTCCTGACTGCAGCATGTTACTTTGTAAATATGTGACTGAACCTCAAGGAAGTATTTCTTGCAAAAGTGTAGCAAAGATTAAACAGCTTCCATCCTGGAAGTCTTAGTGTGGTTTATGTTTTTCAAGAACTAGTGATCAGAATTCTGTCAAAGGTGACCAGTCTAAACTACAAGAAATTATTACCATTAATGTTCAGCTCTGTATTGTGCTATGGGAATACTATATTTATTACTATTTCTATATGTTGTTCAACATGATCTGAAGCACTGCAATTTGCTTGAGTTAAAACATATTCAATATTATGTAGTTCAGAGAATTTCTGCACAAACACACACCCTCACTCTCCCTTCTTCCTAGGCTGAGCATGTTGCCTTGGTGCATTCAGTCATTGCTGAAGTGGACGAAAGTTCTGAAAATCACCAAAAAAGGATTGCCAATAGTAGTTTAAATGGCAGTGCAACATAATGCTATTAGATTTTCATTTTAAAATGCAGTTTAAATTTTACCAATAAGTAATCATTAAACATTATAAACTTATTAATACAGTGCAGTTATTACCATCAAGCCAATGAAAATGCCCGACTAATCTGGAGTATATAACAGGTACAGCAAATGAACAATTCTTAAGAACGTTCTTCAAATATGATTTTGCGATGGCAGCAATACCCACTTTTTACAACAGCCAAGACATATTGTATATATACTGTCTTGCCTAATGCATAACAACTAAATTCTGCAGTACACAATGGGTGTAATATAGTCTCACACACACACACACACACACACACACACACACACACACACACACACACACACACACACACACACACACACACACACATATAGGTATTCTTATAAATACACCCAAATGGTGATGTGCTTAAAACTGACATAAAATAATTGAAAATGGAAAGATTACATGAATTTGCACATGCTCCAAAAAATAACCTCAGAGCATGTAACATTTAATGTTGGGGGGCAGCCCCCCACAACCCTTGCTAAATATATAGTCTAACGCCAAGATCACACATTTCACAGGGAAAAGGCATATTCCTTAATCCCAGGGATTGTATAATCTCACATAACTGCCACCCATCAGCTTTGTTGATCAAACTGTGTCAACAAAACAGATGTCTACTTTAAGGAAATTTGACTACAGTAATGGATCCCCTCTTTGAGTGTGTGTGTGTGTGTGTGTGTGTGTGTGTGTGTGTGTGTGTGTGTGTGTGTGTGTGTGTGTGTGTATTGCATACACTCATACATACATACTGTTTGCTAAATATGTAGCAAACAGTTGCTACAATTTATATCCTCCCTGCACAGAGCATTAGGTGTTCATGTTTTACTTAAAAAAATATATATTTATTTTATAAAGTGTAACAAACTGCTGTAAATGTAGCAAACAGTTGCTATAGTTTATTTCCTGCCTGCATGCAGCACGACAGAGCTTAGGTTTTAGTTAAAAAAGAAGTGATTTTTTTTTTTTACTTTTAAGCTGTAGCAAGCAGTTGCTACAGTTTAGACCACACAAAGAGCACTATAGCACTCAGGTTTGACCACAAATGCAATACCGGCTTTTAAAAGCTAGTATTACATTAGAGCTCAGGATTGGCTGATTGCATCCAGGGCAGCTGCACCTCTTTCCCTTCCCTAGCTACACTACCAACAGAAACAACCACATCTTATGCCTCAACACAGCAGGCTGATGTTGACAGCAGAATAGCTATCGACGATGATGCCATAAGTCTCACACCCATCACACCTGAAGACAATGGCACACAGTCACAGCATGAAATAGCATGGTCCTATACACCACAGCAGGTGGTTGGCTCTGTAGTTAGTAACACTGGCTCACACACTCAACAGAATGAGTAACTGACATTACAACAGGAGAAGGACACTGTGTAGTTCAACACCTGCATTTTGTGCACAGCTTGAACCCTTTAATGAAGAGACTACCCTTTCTGAAGCAGCAGTACTCATTGTTACACTGGTACACAGAGGCACCAATGTATTTCACAGTTACCTCCAGAGACACACAAGGGCATGGATGTCCAGCACCAGATGAGCCATGACATAGTTCAGGCTCTGGCTACTGCTAATGAGAGTCAGGTTGAAATGATTAGAGTATCACAGGGTACACATGAGGAATTTCATCAGTACATGGAAATGGTGGAGACCAGGGACAATGCCATAGTGATCCTGATGTGCAGCATGGTTTCACACACAGCATCCATGTCAGCCTCTGTGCACACTCATAAATAATTATTAGACTCACACTGGATACAGGTGGACATGGCTGGGGAACTATCTGCATGATTGGTAGGGTCCACTTTTTAATTTTGAAAGTCCACAATCCCGACGCTCAATATATCGAACTCAGAACCTCGAGATTGTGGAATCTTGAAATTAAAAAAAAAAGAGACATCAAGAAACATGTTTTTGCAGGGGGGCAAGCTCCCCTGCATCCCCTACACCCTCTGCAACTTAAATATGCTAACTCTGAGATCACACTACAGTGAAGAGAATGGTAATGTTCCCGTGCCGCACTGTATAGCGATCTCCACTACCATTCTATCCATTGCAGAGCACTCTCAGAGTTACTATATTTAAGTTGCAGGTGGTGTGGGGGTTGCAGCTCCCCATGTTGATGGTGCAGGTGGGTTGCACTCCATGCAAAAACAGTTTTTTTTATGTCTTTTTTTTTTTTAATTTTGAGATTCCACAATCTCGAGGTTCTGAGGATGATATACTGAACGTCAGGACTGTGGACTTTTGAAATTAAAAAGTGGACCCGATTGAAAGACAGGTAGGCCAGCCTCCATGTGCATTGGAAGGAAGTACTGCAGACACTCATGTGGATTTTCCAAAGAAGAAAGCAGCCAGAATGTGTCAGGCTTCCACAATATGTGGTAGAACCTCTCAGTCAAGGACTAGGTCTTGCAATACAGTTAGGTTAATGTCAAGAGGTTCCTCTGCATCCAGTAGATCCCATCATTGGAACAACTCAGCATTAAGCTCACATACCAGCATTTGCCCATGATCTATGTGACCATCATGTATGCTATTCTTAGGACACGTTGTATATGACACCTTTCAAATATAACTTACATTTTCAACATCAGTAATAGGGAAACAGTGCTCTCCCAGCAGTCGCTTCCCAGACATTACCAATGCTGCACCTCTTCATTATATCTCAAAAACAGCAAAGAGATAATACCACAGGAAAAAAAGATTTATTTTTTTTCAGTGTAAGTAACTCATGCACATTAATATTCATCAAGCCTGTTCTGGAAACTACAGTGAAAAATATCAGTGTAGTCCTAAAGATGTTTCCAAACATCTGCTTTTTCGCATTTAAATCAAATCCTGCCACTTGTACCACATAGCCCCCAACACTGTACAAATGATGACTGACATGTAATTATTAAAAAATGTTTCTTGATATTTGGAAAATGTCTGAAGAGTGTAAGTTGGCCATGCACTGTTTAACATAGCACACATGTAACACTGCATGTATCAGGTATTATCTGTGTGAAAATTTTTCACTGTCGCTAAGTCAATCCAAGGTCTATTGTTGTAGACTAGATGCTGCCTCATCACCTGTGCAGCCATCCATCTGGCATGAGACTGAACAGGGGTTGCAGTGCTATTGCCATTGGGTCTATATTATGTCCATAAGAATCCCTTTCAGAGAACGACTGTTCGCCAAACGATAACCAGGGGAAATCTAACTCCCTTGAATGACCATTCCAGCAAATTGTTTCCTAGGGGAAAAAATGCTTGGCCAACCTAAAACCACACAAAATTTAAAACCCTTCAAAGTGGGGGGCTTCGCCATCCACATCCCCACTAACTAAATATACGAACTCCGAGATCACAGTACAGTGGGGAAAAGGGCAAATTCCCATTGATGGCCAAGTGTTTTTTCCCCCCTAGGAAAAAATTTGCTGAAATGGTCATTCTTGGGAGTTAGATTTCACTGGTTATCATTTGGTGAAGTTTTTTGCTTATGTAATATAGACTCTCATCATTGGCTGGCTACTGTCACAATAAGCTCTGATGAGAGAAACAATAGAGAGAGCTGCACTGCTACTATCAGTGACTGGCTGTGGCAGTTGCAGACCAGACCAACGGATGATTATCTTGTGCAAAATGCAGCAGGCAATAAACATGTTGCATGCAGTACTTGGGTCATATTAAAAGCCATCCCCAAACTCATCCTGGCAGTGGAAACTGCCTTTGAGCAGGCCAAATATTTGCTATATCTGTGTCTGGATCTGGGTAATTTTGAAGCTCTCTTTGGCATTAGCCAGAACTTGAATGGGTGGTCAACATCTGATGGAAAACAAAACAAGGAAGAGATCACATAAAAAAGGGTAATTACTCATTAGTGCCTATGCCACTCTATACTTAAAGAAATGACTAAGGCTGTTTAACAGTATCAGTACTTTGTACTTACCAACTAGGTGACCACGAGGAATCCTACCAGAAGGGATAGCAATACAGTGATCCTCTGTGATAAATATGGGAATCATGGGCACTGTCCGGATTCTGGATTGACATGCTGGTGATGCACATCCATGCATTGCACACTACTGGGCAGTCAGAATGGCAGCTGGTCCTGTTCTGGTGCCCCTCTCCCATGGTCCAGATGGGGCCCTAAGAGCAACATGAGTGCAGTCTATCATACTAAGCACCTCAGGAAAGTGTGTCACCTCACATAAGGTATGTATGGTACTGGTCTGGTCCTGAAGTGACACTGGGAAATAGTCATACTGATCCACATGTACTAAGAGTACGACAAAGAACAGCTGAAACATCCTCGAGTCAGAGGCCTGCAAGAGACCCAGTGTATCCCCAGTCTGTCTGTGGAAGGTCCCCATGACAAGTATACTAAGGGCTATACATACAGATATAGGAAGGCCACACCCCCTAGTCCCTGTCTGTGGGCATTACAAACTTACCAAAGTTTGCACTATGTCCCTGTCCACTCTAAACCTCTCCAAGATTTCTTGATCAGCAAACTTCAGATGAGTTATCCTTTGACAATATCATCACCTTCTTGGTCAGAGTGTACAGTTGGATGCACCTAGTTTGTCTCAGCTGAAATTAGCACCACAGAATGGGAAAACTAAATTGTCAGTGAATGCAACCATCTTGGCAGGTTACAAAGTGGACCTCACTTTTTATAAGCCTTATGTGAGCAACGCAGATATGCATCAAAAAGTGATTATGAATCACTCAAAGGTGGAAAGAGCTCCTAGTTTACATAAGATAGTTGCAGATTTTTCATATATTCCTCAAATAACTTTCATTATGACTTCATTTCCATAAGGCTTTCTCAGACTGCTGCAAACAGCTGTGCCTATGTACAGCTGCTGCCTCTGAATTGTATCTAAGCTATGCTCAGGGGCAGTTGTTGTAAATACCTGGTACACCTAAGCACAAGAATTATGAATACCACCTTAGATATGGCCTGCTTCCTTATTGTAGTTGAGAGTGTGTTCTACCTTGCCTCCTATAACAGCTAGTAACTGAATATTTATGGTAATAACTTTTCAGTAGGAATCTTATTATCTCATTTAAAATTATCAAAATATCACAAATTTATTTAAGTGGGGATTTACCTAATACTTTGCTGTTTAGTGAGAAACAGTGTTTTTGTACTTTATGATCATATTTTTATTAAGATAGCCACTGTGATTAGTTGCTAGCCATTAGTCCAATTGCTGTTAGTGCAAATCTGCATTACCGAAAATCACTTTCAGTTATCAAGAAAGCATGTCTTTTTTTTTTTTTTTTTTTTTGCAGGAGGCAAGCCTCCTGTACACTCCTATTTAGAGGTAGATCCCAACACTCTCCTAACTTCCATATATACTAACTCTATCGTCACACTGCAGTGGGGAATGGGCAACCTCAGTAACTGCTGTAATGGTAGTTGAAGTGATCACTGTTGGCAAATTGACTAGTTCCACTATAAAACCCTACTTAAGGAAAAAAAAGTTTGAAGGTTTTATACTTCTAATGTTTTAAGCTTTGAGTGTTTTAAATATTAAATGTCAATGAGTGCACAGCTTTGTTTGAGTCCTCTCAGCATGTCAGGTCAAAGGTGAAATATGTGGTTACATTACTTGATTGTAATCTACAACTATATACCTTTAGGTGAGATGCTTTGATTGCTTGAAAGATTTGATGTGTCATTTTGCAATTCCCGCGATCAGCGTAAGTAACATTAGCTGTTTTTCATGTTATGTGGATTCATAAAACTTGAAGAAGGAACAGCTTTTGTTCTAAAGTTCAGTGCTGCTTATTAAATATTTATTTTTTGTTACTAAATTAATGTCTGGACTTCCCGTATAGGAAGTTTTATTTTCCTCCTTCGGTGAGGGGTATGTGTTTTAAAATATCAAGTACTGTTGATAAATACCTGGATGCGAAAAAAGAGATTGTGTCAGCAAAAAATACATTGCTATTCATACCTGCTTCATCTCTTGATAGACTGAGCACTGAGCTCCAGTCCATCAAAAAATACACCATGAAAATAGATATTGTCTAACAATCTAAGGCTGCAAAAGCTGGTTTTCCAATATACTGATAAAATTGGAAAATTTCAGTGTATTACATAAATTAAAATAAAATGATAATGAAACTAAAAAAAACATTGCAATAGGCATTTTCTTGCTTTCTCTTGTACTCTTACCACTTGGTATTTATTCATGGACACAGACACAAAGACACACACAAACACGTGTGTATGTGTGTTTGGATACATATATACACATAAACATATACTAGCATTATGATGCACAACCCTGGAGAAAAGAGAACAATTGATATTATATAAAAGCTATTGGCTCTTTTTTTATATGTCCCAAGAGAAACCCTAAAGCCGTACTGTCAGCCTGATAAAGTATTCCATCCCAGAAGATGGTGACACATTTATTTAAGTATGTTATTTATGTGAGTGTGTGTGTGTATGTGTGTGTGTGTGTGTGTGTGTGTGTGTGTGTGTGTGTGTGTGTGTATATATATATATATATATATATATATGTATGCATTTACTTAATTAGAACATATGCTTAGGCATTGAACCATACCTCTCAACCTGCAGACATTACAGACAGGAACAGAGGTCCTTAAAAAGCAAGAACACTAAAATTGGATATCTAAATAACATAACATGTGAATACTAAATAGCACATAACACTTTCTACTTCCAGTAGGAATGTGGAATGCTGTTCACAAATATGTTTAAATAAACGGGGAATGACAAAAATGATAGTAAAGATATAAGCACACTATCAAAGAGGTCATTTATTTTTGCTTAAGAAATAGGGAGAGTTAAGAGGTGCTTTCTCTTTCTTTAAATTGTGGTCGGCCATGTGATGTCATTTCTTTGCAATAACTTCAAAGATCATGAGATGAGGTAGATTCAAAACATAGTGTAAAGGGGTAACTCAAGTTTGAAAATAGGGACATACCTCCAAACCAGTCAGCAGAACTGTGGCAGAACTCTGCATCTATTGCAACAATCAAAGCTAGCTACCGGCAGCCCACACTAAAGGACATTACATTTTTCAGATGGAAATACAATGTCTTGTCAGTGAATAAAACAAGTGAAACCAGTTTTTTCTTTGTGCATTGTTGCTCTCTGTCTAATGAATACATACTGTGCCGACTTTTCACTGGTGTTTCCTGTTGTTTTGGATTATCTTCAGCCTTGGTGAGCTCATTGCTTGCACACACCTGTGTATGTGTACTGATGTGAATGCAGCTCAATATGTTATCTGGTCCCATAGGAGTATTAGTTTTAGCCTTTGACATGTTTTTTAGACTTGTTCCAATGTGAGATCAGGGGAAATTAAATTTTCAGGGCAACAATGTGGATATGTGAGGTAAAGTTAGTCGTCTAGTGTCAGAGTATCATCAAATATCACACCCAGATCTCACACACAGAAGTGGCAAATTTCAAATGATTTTCCCCTTAAAAATAAGTGGGAGAATGTAATGAAACCTGAGAATCATGGACAGTGATATGTGCAAGCACTGTGTTTGCAAGGATGAGGGTAAATTTCCTCACATTTAGCTATTTAAGGATCATTTAGCGGTATTCTATACTGGTAAAGTCTTGCACAGTATCCTTAAAGAAAAGACAGACAGAGATGGGCATCATTAGTACACCAGTAATAATGAATACCTCTTAAGAAGCAACATGTACTTGGCAAACAAAGGAGCCAGGGTACAGCCTTGAGGGTGTCTTCATGTCAGAGGGTGGGTGCTGACTGAATTAACTTCAGACTCACACGATGACTGTGACCAGAAAACTAAGAGATGATCTATCCAAGTACAATGGAAGTTAAGCTTCAGTTAATGTTGAATGTTTCAGCAGGATTCCATGGTCCATCACAAATGAATGAAGCTGTGGGCAGCAGCACAGACTCTACATGGTGCCCTATAGGGGGAAGAGTTGTACAGACCACTGTTTTGGATATCTACTGTGGTGCACAGTATCCTCAAGATAGGAAAACATGGATCACAGACTGCATGCTGTGGTAGGGCTAGCCACTAGGTGGTGTAAAAATATGCCGCTAAGTGATTCGGTTATGTTGACTAATGTCACCAAAAATGGGCATGGGTAGTTACCAGTGATAAGTGGGTTGAAGACCTGGTCTACTCTGACCCATGCCAGGAACCTTTGCTAACAGTGGAAGGGATATATATGCCCCTATTGGCCAGTGTGTGCCCACCATAAAGCCCAGAAGCCCTGGTCAATAAGCTACTGGCCGTCTGGTGTCTAGTTGCCCAGCCTGGGTTACCTGGGATAGCTCTGTTGAGTGAAAGCTGGATGTAAAACCAACCAACCCACCAAACATGACTGAGAATTGCTATGCTTAATCTAGGTTCACTGACAGGACACAGCTTGGAAGTGAATGACATGATTATAAGGAGGAGGCTGGACATCCTATGTATCCAAGTGATGAGATGGAAGGGCAGTGCAGCAAAGCCACTTGGCTTGGGATCTAGACTCTACCACTGTACCACTCAGGTGGGGGACAGGCTAGAAATGGTGTAGGAAGTGTGGTGAGAGAGAGGCTTCAGAAGGCAGTGAGGGATATCATCAGAATTAATGACAGACTCATGGCAATCAGACTCCAGTGTAATGATAGAGCAGTATTCATACTCTCAGCCTATGCCCCACAGCAGGGTTGTGATAGTGAGGAAAATAATGCATTCAGACAGCAGTTGCAGGACCTACTAGATAAAGCAGGACAACATGAATTGGTGTTGATAATGGGTGACTTGAATGCACATATTGGAACAGACAGAACTGGATATGAGGACTGCCTGGGTCAACATGGATTGGGTAACAGGACTAAAGAAGGAGAAGCCATTCTAGACTTCTGTCTGGCAAATGGCTTGATAGTAGTCAACACATGGTTCAGAAAGAGACAGTCACAAGATCACATACAAGAATAGCCAACATGCAACTCAGGTAGATTTCCTTCTAGTAAGGAAAAGGCACTGGGGTTGAATCCATGAGTGCAAAGTCATCCCCGATGAAACAGTTGGCCCACGGCATAAACCATTAGTTGCCACAATCAGCTGCAGGCAGTGGTCAGAGAAGGCTCTAAGGTCAACAGAGACCAGACTGAAGACCTGGAAGTTGACTGGAGAGAAAGTACAGCAGTTCAAGGAATTACTCAGCACCCCAAAAAGAGGAGGAAATAGGTGGAGTTGAAGAGTGGCAGTGCCCAACAACAGCATGGAACTACAGAAAAGATATGTGGCCGAGCCAGGTATAGAAATAAGGCACATAAGGAACGCTGGTGATGGAATGAGGAAGTCCAGGAAGTCATTAAAAGAAAGAAGGAATGCAGGAAGAAATGGGAGATAGAAAATACTGACCAGGCTAGGAAGGTCTACTGGTTGGCTAACAAAAAAGCTAAGAAAGAAGTTGCAATAGAAAAGAATAGGGCATTCAAGGCACTCTACCAACTTCTGGAAAGTGACTCAGTAAGGGGCGCAAAGAAACTATATCAGGTTGCAAGACAAAGACAGAAAGATAAAGAAGATAGTCAGACACCCTTCATAAGGGATGCCAGCAACAACCTGCTCACCAGTCCACAGGACATCAAAGGCAGATGGAAAGAGTATTTCCAGACGTTTCTGGATGAAGAAAACCCCACAGAAACTGTACTGCCCCAGTAACGGCCTACAATGATAGAAGAAGAGGAGGCCACCTTAGGAGAAGTAAGAACAGCACTAAGGAAGATGAAGTCAGGGAAAGCAGCAGGTACAGATGAGGTGACAGCAGATATGATAAAGATGTTGGGTGAGATAGGGGAGAAATGTCTCCTGAGGGTACTAATAGCAGTGTGGAGAGAAAGGCATATCCCAGATGACTGGAGAATAAGCATACTCATGCCAGTATACAAGAACAAAGGGGACATCCACAACTGTGAGCAGTACAGAGGCATCAAACTCCTACCACATTGCATGAAAGTCCTGGAGAGGGTGATTGATAAATGGTGCTGCAGAGTTGTAGAATGTACGATGGGAGATGAGCAGTTCAGATTCAAATAAGGATGCAGCACAACTGACCTGATGTTTGCATCGAGAAAGAGAAGAATCTAGAGATGAAGAATCCATCTGGGCATTCCTAGACTTGGAGAAAGCATATGACAAGGTCCCAAGAAAGCTGATCTGGGGAGTACTGTGGTGGTTTGAAGTCCCAGAAACATTAGTAGAATTAGTGCAGGCTATATACAAGGACCAAGTGACTCAAGTACGAACAGTGTTCGGCCTCACAGAGGGGTTCCCAGTGGGAGTGGGTATACACCAGGGTTAAGCTCTGAGCCCACTGCTGTTCATACAGGGGATGGACTACATTAGCAAACAGGTTGGAGGGGACAGATCAATAAAGCTGCTATATGCAGATGATATGACAGTACAGGCAGACTCTGAGCTAGAACTTCAGCAAAGGTAGGAGAATGGAATGCAAATCTGAAGGCACATGGGATGAAACTAAGCACAGATAAGATGGTGGCAATGGTAGCAAATTGGGGAAATCAGAAGAAGCTGAGAATAGAGATAGACGAGAAGATAGTGGAACAGGAAAGCAGCTTCAAGTATCTGGGAGGGGTGGTTGAGGAGAAGGGAAGTCTGAATGAGGAGGTTAAAGCTAGAATCAGAGGGGCCAAATGGCATAGAGTACCAGGTGTGGTCTATGACAGATGAATGCCAAAGAAGCTGAAAAGTAAAGTGTACAAGACAGTGGTTTGACCAGTACTACTGTATGGTACAGAAACCTGGGCAGTAAAGGCAGAACAGCTGAAGAAGCTAGAGGTGATGGAGATGAAGTGCCTGAGACAGATGGTAGGATGCACACTGTGAGACAGATGAAGAAATGAGGACATAAGAGCAGAAACCAAAGTAGCTCCAATGGCAGAAAAGATCCAAGAGAACAGATTACGGTGGTTTGGGCACATGTGTAGAAAAGCAGAAGACAATCTGGTGAGGAAGATTTAGGACAGACAGGAAGAAGGTAAGAGGAAGTGAGGATGTCCAGAAAAAAGGTGGATGGATTGTGTGAAAGAAGATCTGTGACAGTCAGACGTGAGTGTTGAAGAAGGCAGGAGTGTGGCACTGAATTGAGAGAGAGTTGTCAACAGTTAACACGATACCCCGACCCCATTTAGAAAAAAAATGGGAAAAAGGGGACTGATGATGATGATGATATATATATATATATATATATATATATATATATATATATATATATATACACATACACACGTATGTATGTATGTATAAAAAATATTGATCTATCACAGAAGGTCAAGACAGAGCATAAACATAGATCTGTTACATTAAGGAAGTCACTAACCACTGAAATGAGGGCAGTCTCTGTACTGTGTCTAAATCTAAAACCAGATTGATAAGGATCATATAGGCCACGAAATGATAATGAGAATAAACCAATCTTAGAATAATCTTGCTAATAAATAGAGTATTAGAGAATGGGTCTCATTTATCAAAACTGGTCATATCCAATTGTGCATTTATAAGAAAGGAGTAGTCAAGGCTTCTTTCTAGAAGGAAAAAAAGAAACATTCTCTCAGAGAGAAGCAGATAGTTTAGTAAGTAACTGAACCTGGAGAATCAAGGTGGGATTTAATCAGACAGGATAACCCTGAATTAAGTTTGTTATGGGTTACTCGCAAAGAAGAAGCCCATTTCATGAATTCTTTATAGTCAACATAAGAAAGCTTATTCCAACAAAAGCCAGACATATCCATGCAAAGAACACTGCTTAGCATCATAGATGCACCTGGGAGCTGGGAGGAAGTTTAACTGATTTTTGTAACCTTACCTGCAAAGATCATGCAGTGCCCCTATACTTATTTTTTTATTTTCTCCAAGTCTTTTGGGTTTCTAATACCATGACTGGAATGGACCCCATTCCTTAGTCAAAGTATGATTAAAGTTCATGTAATTAGTATCGTTTCAGTCTTTCACGTTAGCCAGAAGTACTCTTTGCAGCACTCACAATGTGCCCAGTGATGACTCCTGCAATTTGTACAGCATTACATGTAACTGTAACACATCTAAGTGCAACTGTAAATTCTTTTTTATAAGACTCATTGCTCCTACTACTATTGGAACTATCCGGGTAGCCTACTTCCACGTTGCACTTGTTTCTGCCTGCAAATCCTGGTATTCTATGACTTTGTGTCTCTCTCTTTATGTAAGACACTGTAGTCAATGGGTATAGCAATTTTAATGATCAAAGCTACTTTTGTCTTCTTTTCATGGAATACTATATTTGATTTTCTCACATCTATTTTTTGAGCTTTTGGTAATGGGTGATCCCATGTGATATAAACTTCAACATTTTCTATAATGCTTTGTGGCTCATGTTTCCAGTGTTGTTCAGCTACTTCAGTATTATAATGTTTACTTACATGAGGAAAAGCCTTATGAGCCATAAGACCCATTGGTTTGCAAAGCCTGCTTACATCTGGAGAAAGTATAGATTATTAGGTATGTTGCCTTCTTATGGAAGATATCCGTTTGGTATGTTGCATAATGAGCATTCAAATTAAGCTGGCCCTCCAGCAGAAATATCTTACTCTGTCAGTGCTTTGACCTTTACCCCAGCCAGCACTTCCCAGGGAATGCAGACTAAAACCATGGTTGATAAGATACCAGCAATCAGGAACATGCATGCAGTGGGCCACTTGATCCATGGTGAATTATAAGGAGGAATCAAGGGTGGGTCATTGGCACTGATTCCCTCAAGAAAATTGTCCACTAAAAGAATACAATATCCACTAGAGATTTGACTAAAATCCAGTCTCAGGCAATGGCAATTCTAGTTGGCAAATCAGTGAGAGCTCCAACTCTAGCCAGTCAATCAACTTTTATTGTATGTATTAAAATAAATATGTTTTAAACAACACAATCATTAATAAACAACACTAAAAGCATGAAAATATAAATAGAAGATATAACTTCACTATCACACATACTTAAGTTATATAGGGTCCTAGAAAGCTTGATGGAATTAATGCAACTTAAGGCCCCTACTAAAGCTGGACACTGGAGTGCACTCATGAATCTTGAAGTGAATCAGGTGATGGTCAATCCATGACAACAATGAACAATCACTCCGCAAGGTCTGTGTGATAAATGCCAGGTCAGCCAAGCAAAGCAGGTCAAATACAATACCAGGCAGACTATAAACACACAACTTTAATGAGGGAAAAAGATGCTGTAGTGAAATATGCCTTAAAACACATTGAAGAAATGTGGAGTTCTCTGCTCTTTCTAAACAATTGATCAGACTTAATTTAAGATAAAATATACAATTCAGGAGATGCTGCCTTTCAAAGAACATTGGCAACATGCTGGCAGTTCAGAGAAGGGTAACATGTGTACACTGATAGTATCAGAAAACATGTTAAGAAAAAATAATATGTACAGTCTTGAAATGTCCCAGAAGAGGAGGTTATGACAGAAAGATGAAGAACTTCACAAGAAACAGAAGTCTCCTAGAATATGTTGCCTTCCCCCAAAAGAGAGAGAGAGAGAGAGAGAGAGAGAGAGAGAGAGAGAAAGGGGGAGATTTGTGAGAAGAAAAGGACAGGGGGCAGCATTTGAAGACCCATGTAGTCAGCTCCTGTGAGATACTATTTACTTAGGGGTAGTAGATGGCTAGAATAGCTTTCCAAAGGAGGAAGCAGGGATAGAAGAGATAAAAATATTAAGACATATCAAAGACGAGTAAGATATGCTAATGTAGAATAGTAATGCAGTTGGAAACAGATGTGTTAAGACATGATTCTTCCCACATTAGTCACTAACCCTGAGATACATTGATACCTATCACTGCAATTGTGAAACATACATAAAAGTGATTTTTTCAATATTCTCTGCCAAGTTACTGTATATAATTCAGTCACCAAATCATGACCCTAGAGCTGATATCCTTAGAGGGGGAGATAGAAAGTTGTGGATGCTGCCCAAATATTCCCTTACTGTGACCATGCAACATGTCAGATTACATTCGTAAAATTACTGTTATGCTTATTTCTTTGATGCAGAGTATATAAAGATACCTACTGCTCAACAGTGGTCCATGAGGAAAACATGTCCTGCATTCATCTGCTGTGTTTTCATACTCTCTTACTGATTCCCTAAACCTTTCCCTTAGCATCCCTTAGCTCTTTACTGGTGGAGTTCTTCCCAAGAAGTAGTTACCTTATTAACATTCTAACTGTGACATGCTGTGGAAGAGAAGGAGAAATCATTACCTCATACTGTAGGTTGTCCAAAGATTTTTAGTTATGCCTTATATGTCATATATATCTAATGGACATGCTATGTGTAATTTTATTTATTTATTTTACTCTTGCTGTTGTTGACTGTGGTAGTCTGACTGGGCTGTGGTAGCCCCTTTTTCAGTGGAGTTCAGGGGAAAAAAGCTCCAGTTACAAAACAGGCAGATTTATATACTAGAAAAAATATAATTTTAAAATTACAGTATGGACATACAGTAATTGAAAAGCAGCTGTTAGAAATTACAGTAAGTAAAATATAGTCATTACATATTAATACATGACAAATTGGCATGCACAGTGAGGTTTAAATTGGCAGATTACAATTGTTTAATTTATGAGTAGGAGAACTGAGAGGGGTGTGGAAGATATGAGTAGAAAGCAGAGAGATGAGTTCATATGAATAGTGTGAATAGCTGTTTGGTGATATAGAAAAAGAGAACGTTTTAGTGAACACACGGTAGATGTAGAAGGTAATGTGTATAAAATGGAATTTTGCTGGAGGGAAACACTTGTTGGTGATTAAGTAGAGACAGTGGAGTATCGGTAAGGGCAGAGAAATAGAGCAGTAGGAAATTTACATTGAAAATGTGCTTTATTGTGGTATATAGGGAAATTGCTGGTATGCAAGGACCTAGCTAGTCTAGCGTGGGGAGGTGCAAAAGCAGAGCCCAGTGTTTTTAAAGTGTTTTTAGCGTTTTTTTAATCTGGATGAGTTTGTTTGTTGTCTAATGGTGGGAGGGATGCAATTCCAGTTTTTGGAGACAAAAATTTGATTACAAGGACAACCCAGTAGTTTTGTGGGTTTTAGTTTTGGTTAACAGGGACTTGCCTGTAGAGCTTAGTGTTTGTGGGGTATAAGATTTCACTAAGGCTTGGAGTTCAGGACAAATTTGAAGTTTGTAGATTATATTATGAACAGTTACTTACTAGATGATTGATAATGTGAAAGTTCTAGACAACGCAACTGTTTTAAATGTAGGCAGTGGTGGGATTTAATAGCTTTGTTAGTGGTGAATTTAGTTATCATCTTATGATATTGTTCAGTTTTTGTTAGTAGGGATTATTGAAGGCTGGTGTAGATGGGGCAGCATAAAGTAGTGAGATAGGACATACACAAGGGCTATTGTTTTTTAACATTGTTAGTTGAAAAGTGTTTGCTATGATACAGGAGTCCATTTTTTCTGTTTTTTATAGCTTGTTGCATTTCAATATAAAACTTTCAATGGTTATCTATAGTGACACCAAGTGGTTTTGTGTGGGACACAAGCTCAGGAGAAATGCTGCTTGATGAGATGATGCAGACATTATTTCTTTACATATGATACAGATTTTGGTATAAAAAGCAATAGCTTGGATTTCTTAGCATTCATCAGGATGTGCAAATTGTTGAGTTAGGTTTCTGTAGGAAAAAAAAAAACTTTTGGGGTGCTTTCCCGAAGTTTTTGTAGGGACTTAACAATGGTTATCAGTGCAGCATCATCAATATACTGAATGACAATTGTGTCATTAGTAATAGTGTAGAAGTCATTAATAAAAATGTTAAAGAGATATGTGTCCAAGAGATAGCCTTGTGGCACCCTGCCATTTTGCTGCCTATAGCATGTTTGAAAGATAGCTATGGAATCAGGAGAGGGTGTGGGTGCCAAGGCCTAGTGAGGATAGTCTACAGAGAAGGATCTGATAGGATACAGTGTCAAAAGCCTTAGGTCAAGGAACAGACAGGAAACAAAGTTTTCAGGGTCCCTGCAAAAGGCAATATGATAGCTGAAAATAAGGAGAACTGCTGTTGTGCTATGGTGTGGCCATACTCGCAGAAGAGAGGAGGGTGTTATCTGTTAAGTGTCTGAGAAAGAGGCAGAAGTACCACAGAGAGAATGATGGTATCAAGCAACATGGTCATTTGTAGTAATGAATACAGAAGTAGATTAGAGAGTAAAGATAGTAGATGAGTGACATATAGAAGAAGAAAAATAGAAATTCCTTAGGGGTTAGAATTAGATTATGATAGAAAAATTAGGGTATAAATGAGGGAGACACAGACGTTAGGGTGTAGAGGAGTTGTATATGGGGTTTTCAGGTGGGCTGATAATACAGAAAGCATAATTATGACATTTAGGTAGAGTTTGCATTAGATGCGAAGTTGTGCAAGTCAAGGGAGCTAGAGTGTTGAGTAGTTCAAGGGAAAGCATTGCTTGACAGAGGGGAGAGTGGTTTGGGTAAGTGATGAAATTAAGTGGAGATACTAAAAGGTGGATTTTCTTCCTAGGTCTGATGGGAAAGTGACTTGGCCATGAGGGTACTGTTTGTTAATTATGAAAGGATAATGATGCTTTAAGTGAAATAAAATGTAATTTGAGGTTGCTAACTAATTCTATTTTGATTGGTTGTGAGGTAATTGTGGGCGTTGCCATTGAGGGCTATATTAGTAGTGAAGGGCAGGGTGGGCTGGATTGGGGTATGCTAGCTATGTCAACCCAAGTGGTACAGATAGTGAATGGAATGGGTTTCATACGACTAAAAATTTTGGATGCAGCTGTCACTATCCAGAAACAATCTGTTATCTGATAATTCACTATACCAGGTTCATAAGTTCATAGGTTCATAGGTTCATACTAGGCTATCTGCCCTGGGGCAATTATAAGCCTAGCCCGATTCTGTATGGCTTACGCCACCCCTTGATTTGAGTATACTGTGCCCTTTTTAAGGTTTAGTTTACTGTGCCTCTGTCTAATAGTGACACGGGAGTAATCCCTGGGACAAACCTACGATCCCCCATCCACTTATCGAGATTCTTCTTGAAGAGATTCAGTGAGGTGCTCTGCCTCACATGAACTGGAATTCTATTCCAGAGCGAAGGGAGCCTCTGGGTTATGAACCTGTCCCTCCAGCAAGTTCTATTTATTTCTGTGCTGAGGTTCAAGTCCCTCGAGTGTGTGGCTCTAAGGGATTTAGATTTACTGATGTGGAGCATGTCCATTAATTCTGGATTTGACATAGCTTTGTATGTCAGGCATAGATCGCCTCAAAGTAGGCGGTATGCAACTGAGTAGAGCTGGAGTTTTTTTAACCGAGCAGCATATGGCATCTGTTTGAGACCCTTGATCCTCTTGGTGAGATACTTTTGGGGTCATTCTAATTGCTGCAGGTGTCGGGTAAGGTACATCCCAAAAGGGGCATTGTATTCTATGATGGGCCTGATGAGGGATGAATAAAGGGGCACGATTACCTCTCTTGATCTAGATGTGAAACCCTTCATGATGAGGTGGGCTATGTAGAAGGTCTTTCTAACCACTTTGGCAATGTGGTTTTCAAAGGAGAGATTGCTATCAACTTGGGTCCCCAGGTCCCTAATAACTTTCTCTGTACTTAATGGGTTTCCGCCAATGTGGTAATTTGTGGGCACATTGTTTTTGCCAAAGGGTATGACTATACATTTTTTGGCATTTAGCTTTAAACCATGGCACTGGCACCAGTTATCTGTCTCTGTGAAACCTTTTTGAAGGATGTTTGTGTCAGCTGGAGAGTTGATTATGGCGCCCAGTTTGCAGTCATCTGCGAACTTGGTGAGCCATAGTCCTCCCACATTTGCCTGTACCTCGGAAAAGTATATACCGAACAAGAGTTGTCCCAGAACAGAACCCTGTGGGATGCCACTTGTGACCGGTTTCAAGTATGACATGGCTCCAGCAACTCTCACTCTGTGGGTTCTGTCTTTGAGCCAGTTTGCGACCCATCTTGTGACATAGGGGTTTATATTTAAGCTGGATAGCTTATCTATGATGCCCGAGTGGGGTATTGTGTCAAATGCCTTTGCAAGGTCCAGATAGGCTGTGTGGACTACCTTCCCTTCATCTATGGCTTTGGTGACTGTTTCAAAGAAGTCAACCAGGTTCAAAAGGCAGGATCTGCCCTTGACAAAGCCGAACTGGGTAGGATCTAGTGTCTGTAGGTCCCCAATGTCTTTGTTTATGAGCTCCATGATGATTCTTTCCATAGCCTTGCAGACTAAGCTAGTCAGGCTTATGGGGCGATAGTTTCCAGGGTCCGTAGAGGCTCCACCTTTGTGGAGTGGGACCACTGTTGCTGTACGCCATTCTGTGGGCACATATCCTGTAGTGAGGCTAAGATTGTATAGCTGTTTTATTTGAGGGATTAGTTCCTCTTGTAGTTCATGTAGGACGCAACCTGGGATGCCATCTGGTCCCATGGAAGCAGTGTTTTTTGCTTTGGAGAGGGCAGCCTTCACCTGAGCATCTGAGATGTTTGGAAGGCAGCCCTCTGCCGGGATAGATACTTGCTCTTTTGGGGGGGAGGGGGTGGAGAAGTTTGCACTGAACCTGTCTGCCAGGATATTGGCGATGTCTGTGGGTTCAGTGTATTTTTTGCCGTTTAGAATCATCTCAGAACAAGTCTGGGAGTTGCATCCCAGGTTTCTAACATAACTGAAAAAAGCCTTATGATTGTCTTTGGTGCCCTGTGCAATTTTTCTCTCGAAGCTGGCCTTGGAGGATTTTATGAGGGATCGTAATTTTTTGCTAGTACTGATCAGAGATGCCTTCCCTATTAGGGATTTTGCTCTATCATGTAGTAGCTTCCTCCTTCTGTTGTACAGTTTATTTATGGCAGGGGTCCACCAGACTGCACGCCTGCCTTTGGATGATTGGGTCTTGGTTTTGTTTGGGATAGCATGATCCATGCATTCCTGGAGATGACCGTAAAATGCATTTATATAGGATTCTGCAGTTTGGGCTGTAGTTTCCACTGGCCCTGGGGCCTTGAAGGATTCCACATCGGTTTTGAGAAGTGAGAAGTTCGCTTTTGAGAAGTTTTTCATTGTGGTTTTCTGGGCTGGGGGTGAGGTCGGGATGTGGACATCCAGTGAAATTAATTTATGGTCTGATCTTACCAATGAGGGATATACTTCTGGTGTGGAGCATAGAGTCCCCATGTTGGTAATGATCAGGTCTAGTATGTTGTCCCCTCTTGTGGGAGTGGTGACTAGTTGTTCCATAGCATTTGAGTTTATAATTTCCAGGAATCTTTGAGCTAAGGTGCTGGGGCTTGAGTAGTGCTCCCAGTCAATGTTTGGGTAGTTGAAGTCACCCAATACAATGGTGTTCGGAGAGATCTTCATGTTCTCCAATGTTTTCAGGAAAGCCGAATGGGATTCCTGACTTTGAGAGGGTGGTCTGTAGGATGCTATAAACTGAAAAGCAGTCTTGCCCACTGTTAGTTGCACATGGATGGTCTCCGATGCGCGTGCAATGCCACTAACCTGGAGGTGTGGATATCCTTGATAAATATGGAAACTCCCCTCCTTTTGTGGTTCGGTCCAGGTTTTGGGGCCAAAAAGCATGATACGAGGTATAGCCTGGTAGTGCTGGGGTGCTCTCTGGAGCCTTGAACCAGGTTTCTGTCACTGCACAGATATCGATGTTCTCCATACTGAGGAGAGCTTTGAGTGCGTGCATCTTGAGGTTAAGACTTCTGGCATTTAGCAGCATTACCCTTAGTTTATTGTTCCTTGTGCTGTCTATGGGGGTGGGTTTGACTTTTGAGCCTTGCCTAAAAAAGGCACTATGGGGGTGGCAAGAGCCTTTGCCAATATCCGAAAGCCCAGTGGTAACAGGTGCAAGCCGTCCCTAGTGAAGCAACGTGGCTTGTCGAGCATGTCATCCCAGGCTGACAGACACTGGATCCCCTTTGAATGACACCAAAATTTTAGCCAATTGTTAAAATCGATCATTTTGTCTTTGTACTGTGGCATCATTCTAGGTGAGGGTAAGATGCTGCTCAAGGTCAGGGTCATACCAGCCTGGGCTACATGATCAGAGAGCTCCTCTATGTCTCTTTTCATGTAGTCCAGGGAGGTACGTCTCAGGTCATTCACACCAGCATGTACAATGACTGAGTCATATTTGTATTTGCTTTGGAGTGACCTGAGTGCTTGCATTATGTGTCGGATCCTAGCACCCGACAGGCAGCTCACCGTGACCTTCTCTTTATTCAGCCTGGTGAGCGGGACGTCAGTGTGTCTGACAATAGAGTCACCTATAACAAGAGTATCAGGTGTGTTATTCAGCCATAAGGGCTGTGGCTGCTTGGCACACTGACTTTGTGGGTTATGTGTTGTGTGTGTTTTGTTTTGAGGTAGCGTTTGCTTGGATGTCTGCTTTGGAGGTCTCTGTTGCTTAGGTAGATTTTTATTTAGAGCCTCCGAGTATGTTTTTGTGTATTTATGTGTTTGGTTCGCGGTGGGACTATGTTGGGCCTGTTTTCAGTGTGTATGCAAGAGATTAGATTTTGCTTAAAGTGCAAATTGCTTGTTCAGTAGTTATCAGTAAATCATCAAGGCATGGAAAAGAAGGGAAAAATCCAACACAGTATAGAGAAAAGAAGGAGATTTACTAATGCAGTAGCTGAAAAGAGCAATTTAGAAAGTTATTTATAAATGGCAGTGGTAGGGAAACTGAAGCTGCAGAGGTATAGTAAAGAGTATCTTTGTTTCTACTGCTGTAGAAAAGCTGACATCAGAAAAATAAGCAAAGAAAAGATATTATACTTTTACAGGTACCATTTTGAATAGATCATCTCTAAGATTCCCACAGAAATGAACAAATTCTCCTTATGCATAAGCTCTTGCAGGGCTGCTTATTATTTTTACTCTGTTAAACCTGCAAAAGATGTTGTTGGGGTGCAGTCCACAATGGTCTGAAATATAACAACAACGATAGTGGGGTTAACTGCTAAAGGAAAATGGAAAGACTCATATTAAAAAGGAGACAAATAGGACAGAACATCATTAGTGTCGAGAAGACAAGAGACAGCATTAGGGTTGGGAGGGTGGCCTAATGGTTAAGGTGTTTGCCTTACAAACACAGAGTACAGGGTTTGAATCTCACAGGGGTTAACTGGCTAGGCTTAAAATGGCTCGCAAGGGCAGTTAGCCTAGTACTAACCTATGAACCTATAATGATGGGAATAGTTTAAGATAGAGAGAGAGAGAGACAGAAACAGGCAAAGAAGAAGAAGAACATACAGGGTATTCACTACGTCTCCTGACAGGGATAAGCAATAGTGATTTTCAGCAAGGTTAACCAGATGATGAGCACAGCAGCAATAGTCAAGGCAATTGTTTACAGAATAGAATACCACCCAAATTGTGTCCTGAGTTAGATATGCAAATAGTGAGTTTTAGAAATATTAACTAGATGAGCAAGGCAGCAGGTTCCAAGGAAATGTTAACAGAACAGAATATTGGCATAGTAATCCATTGAAAGTAAAGATTTTATACACGAAACAGTTTAACAATTCAGTCAGCAAAACATGTGGTAACTTGTCAATCAGACTGGGAATGTTAGCCCTACTTAGAGGCAATAATGTGGTGTTACAAACAGTTTAAAGTATTTGATCCTCAGTAAGACACAGTAATGACATATAGTACAAAAAGCAAAACAATATAATTAAAACTAACAATGCAAGGACAATAGAAAGTAAACTAAAATTCTTGCAAAGCATCATGTAATACATGCAATGCATGGCTAAAATTGCTCGTTATCATGCACTTTTTACTGCCCTCGTGTAGATTAATCTGTTTCTTTCAGACCATTTACTTTTTATGGCTAGGACTAGTACTTGATCTTTACTTGGCCAACTCTAAGTCCACTCCTCAAACAGGAGGAGCTAGCTGTTTAACTCCTCCTATTTGAGGAAGAGCTTTCAAACCTAAGTCACTGCCATTGCAGTCTGGTATCTTGCCACTATACTAATGGACTGCACATTTTATGTCAACACATTTTTGTATTTGCATTTGCATAACTATGGCAGTTGGTTGTTTATTTTGAAGATGGGAAACACCCAACTTGTGTGTGTGTGTGTGTGTGTGTGTGTGTGTGTGTGTGTATATATATATATATTTATATAAATATATACACATAGCTGCACATTGCACGACAAGCTCATTGCAGCCACTACATATGGATCTAGAGAAGCAAAAAATAAAAAAACAAAAAAAAAACATGTGTCCAACATCGCAAACTCAGGAGCAGCTAGGAGAAATACGCCAGTGAAACCTTAAGGAGAAAAGAAAGCTGAACAACTGAGGCTGAGTACATGGCTGACATAGGTTGTAAAAGCACCCAAGTTAGAAGTAGAAAATGAAACTTTGACCCCTCCATATCACCCAAGATAACTATATGAAAAACATCTGACAGAAAGGAGAGAAGAAGGCGATTCATATATCTGGAGATGATATAAAGAAACGGATAATTATTCAAGCTGGGAACAGGAAAGGCAAGAGAATGGAAGACATAGATGAAAAGGTTGGAAATCAGCAAGCGATATATTCTGTACTGAACAAAAATGATCAAGATTCAATATCTTTCTATGTTCATAGGTTCATAGGTCCAAAAGGGTACCCTGGCTTTCGCCACCCAAGAAAATTATTTTCCTGTGTCCCTGTTGAGCAGAGCCACAGAAGTGATCCCCAGGGTGAATATGCTATCTCCCATCCAATCATCAAGATTTTTTTTGCAGAGTGATAATGAGGAGCTTTGTTTGATATAGATAGGTAGTATGTTCCAGAGTATGGGAAGTCTCTGGGACAGGAATCTATCCCTCCAGAATGTTCTGTTTATTGTGGTGACAAGGTGTAATTCCCTAGAGCATGTAACTCTAAGGGATTTGGATTTCTTTAAGTGGAGAATGTCCAGCAACTCCGGGTTTGACATAGCTTTGTATGTTAGGCAGAGATCGCCTCTGAGTAGGTGATATGCAATGGAGTAAAGTTGGAGTTTTTTGAGATGGTCTGCATAGGGCATCTGTTTGAGGCCAGTAATCCTCTTTGTGAGATATTTATGTGGCCTTTCCAGTTGTTGTAGATGTCTTGTGAGGTACATACCAAAAGGGGCATTGTACTCTATAATGGGCCTAATGAGTGACGAGTAGAGGGGAACAATGACCCCCTTTTTTCCTGGATGAGAAACCTTTTGTGATGAGGTGTGCCACGTAGAAGGATTTCATGACTACTGTGGCGATGTGATTATCAAAGGAGAGACTACTGTTCACCTGTGTCCCAAGGTCTCTTATCATACTTTTGGTGTTAAGTAGACTACCACCTATGTGGTAGTTCATGGGTACAGAGTTTTTACCAAAGGGAATGACAATGCATTTTTTGGCACTGAGTCTGAGGCCATGGCTTTGACACCGGGCATCTGTCTCAGTGAGGCCCTTTTTTAGGATGTCCAGATCATTAGGAGTTTTGATTATGGCTCCTAGCTTGCAGTCATCTGCAAACTTCATTAGCCAAAGACCTTCTGTGTTAGCCTGTACTTCAGAGAAGTAGATACCAAACAGGAGAGGACCCAGGACTGAGCCCTGTGGTACTCCACTTGTCACTGGTCTGAAGTTGGATTTGGAGTCTGCTACTTTCACAGCGTGGGTTCTGTCACTGAGCCAGTTAGCAACCCATCTTGTGACATAGGGATTTATACATATTTAGTGAGTTTATCTATAATTCCAGAGTGGGGGATGGTGTTGAAAGCCTTGGCGAGATCTAGATAGGCTGTGTGAACCACCTTACCCTCGTCTACGGCTTTGGTGACTGCTTCAAGGAAGTCTGTCAGGTTTAGGAGACATGATCTGCCTTTTACAAACCTGAAGATGGTGGGTTCTAGAGTTTGGAGATTACCAATGTCTTTGTTATAAGTTACATGATGATATGTTCCATGGCCTTGCAGACCAGGCTCATCAGGCTAATGGGGCGGTAGTTCCTGGGGTCCGTGGTAGCTCCTCCTTTCTGGAGTGGGATAACTGTCACTGTGCACCATTCAGTGGGCACAAAGCCTGAGGTGAGGCAGTGATTGAACATGGTACTTAGGTGGGGTACCAGTTCATTCTGTAGTTCGTGTAGAACGCAGCCTGGGATGTTGTCAGGTCCCACGGATGCTGTGTTCTTGGCTTTGGAGAATGTGGTTTTTACCTGTGCAGCCCTGATTACAGGAACTTTGCATTCTTCCAGTATAGAGATGGGCCCATTAGAGGCTGAGAGGGGGTAAAGTTAGCACTGAACCTATCTTTCAGGATGTTGGCAATATCAGATGGTTCTGTATATTTATTGCCATTGTGCTGTAACTCAGAGCAGATCTGAGTGTTGCCATTGAGATTCTTGACATAGCTATAGAATGCTTTGTGGTTGTCTTTAGAATCAGTGGCAATTTTGTTTTCTTAACTAGCTTTGGAGGATTTTATGAGGGATCTCAGCTTCTTACTGAGGCTGACCAGGGAGTTCCTCCAATCATGGGATTTTACGCTTTTTGCAGTAGTTTCTTCCTTCTGTTGTAGAGTTTGTTTATGGTAGGGGACCACCAGATTGGCTTCCTTTTTTTGGAGGATAGCATCTTGGTTCTGCTAGGGATAGCATGATCCATGCATTTGTGTAAGTTCTTATAAAGTGCATTTGTGTAGGATTCAACAGTTGGGTGTCGTGAAGTTTGCCACCTCTGTCTTAAGAAGTGTGAAGTTGGCTTTGGAGAAATTTTTTACTGTGGCTTCCCTAATGGGGGTGGGGATGGGATGTGGATGTCTAGGGTAATTATCTTGTGGTCGGATCTGACCAATGAGGAATTGACTTCTGGTGTGGAGCACCAGTCACCCATGTTGGTAATGACTAGGTCTAGGATATTGCTGCCCCTGCTGGGGGTGTGGATAAGTTGATCCAAGGCATTGGAATTTATGAATTCCAGAAAATGTTGAGCAAAAGAGTTGGTACATGAGTAGTTTTCCCAGTTAATGGTGGGGTAGTTGATATCACCCATTATTAGGGTGTTCGGTTGTACCCCAATATTTTCCAATGTATCAAGAAATGAGGAGTGGAAATCCTGGGGCCTGTTGGGGGATCTGTATCAAGCTGCAAATTGGATTGCGGTCTTGCCCAGAGTTAGTTGCACTTGGATAATCTTGGATGCATTATGCTGAGCAACTAGCCTGGAGGTGTGGATATCCTTAATGAATATGGACACACCTCCGCCTTTAGTGTTTCAGTCCAGGTTAGGTGGCTGAAAGGTGTGGTATGAATTATAGCCTGGTAATGCAGGGGTGCTCTCTGGAGCCATGAACTAGGTCTCTGTCACTGCACAGATGTCGATGTTCTCCATTTTAAGGAGTGCCTCGAGTGAGTACATTTTGAGGTTTAGACTTCTAGCATTGAGTAGCATTACACTCAGATTTTGCTTGCTTGTACCTGTTATGGTGGTGAATTTGTCATTTGAACCTTGCCTAAAAAAGGCACTCTAGGGGTGGCAAGAGCCTTAGCCAGTATCCGGAATCCTAAGGGCGACAGGTGCAGGCCATCTCTGGCAAAGCTTCATGGTCTGTCGATCATGTCATCTCAGGCAGACAGATACTGTATCCACTTAGAATGACACCAGAAGCTTAGTCAATTGTTGAAGTCAATCATTTTGTCCTTGTACTATGGTATCATTCTGGGTGATGGCAGGATGCTACTCGGGGCTAGGGTCATACCTGCCTGGGCTACAAGATCGGAGAGCTCCTCCATGTCTCTTTTCATGTAGTCCCGGGAGGTACATCTTAGGTCATTCACACCAACATGGATAATGACAGAGTCATATTTGTACTTGTTGTGGAGTGAACTGAGTATGTCCATTATGTGGTGGATCCTGGCACCTGACAGGCAGCTGACAGTAACTTTCTCCTTGTTTAGCCTGGTGAGCGGAACATCAGTGTGCCCAACTATAGAGTCATCTATGACTAGAGTGTTGGGTACGTTGTTATGCCTTATGGGCTATGGTTGAGTGGCACACTGAGTTTGTGGGCTTTGTGTCATTTGGGTTGTATTGGGGGGGGTGGAGGTTGCTTGCATTTCTACTTTGGAGGTCACTGTTGCTTGAGCAGATTTTTATTGAGAGCCTCCACAAATGTAGGTGTGTGTTTTGTGTTTCTATGTGTGTGCTTTGGTGGTGTAGATTTTGAGGGACTATGTGATGAGTGTGGTGTGGTGCAAGTGTTTACCTTCTCCTCTTGACTGTCTAGTCCAGTCTTGGGTGAAGAGAGCTTTGCTTCCAGTTTGGCTATATAAGTGCATCTCTCACAGGTTGTAGTGTTGGGTGGTAGGAGGAGAGGGTTGTCTGTGTACATGAGGCAATTGCTGCATTCCAGAAAACACTGGGAGCTGACCCTTAGACATGCCTGTATAGGTGCTTATTTATTAAGTACTAAAACTGTTTTCCTCTAGACAAGTGAGGAAAGTTGAATGCTGTAACAATTTGTAGCTTATTTAGTGCTTACAATGAGTTCTGAACAAGCGCTGAGCTCAAAAAAAAAACAGATTTGAGTGCTAAAACTAAAAAACTGGCTAGTTCTAATGGAAAATTTGAAGAGCAGACTTTATGGCGCCAGGGATAGTTTAACCCTAGCTAAGCGGCGATGCATAAAGTGTATTTTTTTTATATAACAGTAGCAAATGAGCAAACTGATTTAAACAAATTAAACAATTAACCAATACAAAGCTAAAAACTGAGCCCTGTTCCAGCAGCCTTTGATCAGACAAGTTCTAACTGCACACTCCTGCCACTAGGGTGCACGGGAACCTTCTCCAAAAAAAAGATGGCCTGGATTAGTGCTCAAGTTATACAAACAAAGCTAGATTAATCAGGTCTGAATCTAGTCTATGCTACAGCAAACAAGGCGCACCAATTTCAGAAAGAAACAGTTCAAATAAGCAGGCACAGTATGTCTTTAACCAGAAACTCCCAGCTCAGTAAAGGGCAAAATCTACCCTCTCCTCCCACAAGAGTGCAGAACACACCTTCTTAATGTAAAATAACTGGCCCAAAGCCCAGGTTCTTAAACCAGAACTAATGCACTTTTAGAATAACAGACAGTAAGCCTTCAATCAGCAATTCCCAACTTAGAAGGATGTAAGCTACCTGTCCTGCCACAACAGTGCAGACCACAAACCTTTTTAATGTAAAACAACTGGTCTGATTAAACACATTAAATCAGGAAAGGTACCATTTTTCTTTATACCCCAGATTATATTAATAATAAGTACCAATATCTGATAAACAAAGCAGGATAGGACAATGCTCAGAACTGTAATGGAAATTAGACAAATGCTGCTTTTGACAGATTATTTAGTGCATGTGCAGCGGTAACGTTGTCGCCTCACAGCAAGAGATTCTCCTGTTCGATTCTCGGCTGGAGCACCTTCTGTGTGGAGTCTGCATGTCCTCCCTGTGGTCAAGTGGCGTTCGAAAGACATGCATGAATGGGCGTGCCTTCGTTGAAGGTTGGGCGTCGAGCTGGCACCTTGGCACCATAAAAATCTACTGCCAATCATTAGCGGACTGGTGTTCTGCTGTGGCAACCCCTTACCGGGAAAACCCGAAAGAAGAACAATTTAGTGTATGGCTATCACAGATATTGTGAAGCTTTTGACTATCCATCACAGAGAAAAATATTTATTAAATGGCTTGAGTACAGTCCTATCAACACATTTGCAATGATGCAATTTCATGGCAATATTTGTACAAAAATTTAGTTTTGGTTGAAAGTACCAACTGTGACTATACAAACAGGACATCAGATGACTAGGACAGCCTGCAACAACGATATAAGAGCTGATGGACATTAGATCCCATTTTCTCATTTTGAACTTACATAAGCCTTGTATGCTACTTCCATGACTAGTTATATGCTATGTACTGGCTTGGTAATGCTCTGTAATTGCAAATATACTTAAGCTGTTCATGTTATCTACATGACTGTTTCCACATTTATGTGCTAACATGGTGAAGCTTTTCTTCTATTGCCTCTGTAACCTTCTGGACTAAACCTGAAAATAGTGCATGAGATCAGTGTTTATCCTACTTAACAATCAACCAACCAGCCAATCAATCAATCAATCAATCAATAAACAAACAAGCATTATGTCAGTGAAACTGATGGATGTATACAGCAGTTACTAGGTCACAGTATATGACACTGCTATAAAACTAAGAAAGCCAGCACTAGGTCTGATTTCCTGTTACATAAATAAAATAAATATTAAGGTGTGAGTTAAGTTTGGAGCAGGAATTTTTGTTTATGGAGGTGAACACCTTTTGTTGCATGGTACAGCAATAAAGAACAGATTTGATATATTAATGCATTCTTTTGCATAGTTAGGGGTGTTTGTAGACCGGAGTGAATAAAGCAGTCATCCTGTGTACTGTAGGAGCAATTCCCCACAAAAGTCATGAGGCATAGAGTAATTTGGAGGGGAAGTTGATATTTTTGCAATTTTAAAACTGGTAACCAATTGATATGGAAATTGCTCTGTGAAGGTGACACTCGGGGGAAGAAGCAGTAGTGGCATTTTCTCAGGCCATGGGTACAGTGACCACTACACATCACTGAAGTCACTCAACATTGTTAGGCTACTTGAAGTATTTACATATTCTGTCTTCTCATAATTACTTAAGGCGTAGAAAGTTAGCTCTGCGGGAGAAAAAGACTGATTGTTAACAGTAACATTAACAGAACATTGCAGAGAAAATTACAGATGTTGGGGATACTGTGGTCAGGATTCATACCAGGCACATAGAGATGTGTGACTCACATAAGATACAGTGTAAAATTGCATAGGATCGCAGGATCATAGGATCATATTAAGTTACTAGGCAACTGGCCCTGAGGCCCTCACAAGCCTAGCCAAGAATTTTGCCCATGTTCCAACAAGTCAGCACCCTATGCCACTGTCCAGCAGGGACACAGGTAAATCAACACCTGTCCCATATTTCAAACTCGAGGCCATCACACCTGCAAATCACTGCATTAACCTGCCATGCCACGCATAATTCAAACAGAATCCTTCAACTGCAATACCATATGCAGCTCCTTCTAGCTTCCACTGCATTTCAGCTTATCAGTGACAGACACATAAAACATCATCTGCTTGTATGCAAATAGTCTTGCAGTTATGCCTGGAAGCAAGTGTAATGGAACAGGTACAGACCACCAGTTTTGGGAACAAATTATATACTACTTGTTTGTTTGTGTCTTTCGGCTTTTCCCAGTTAGGGGTCGCCACAGAGGAACTCCGGTCCTCTAATGATTGGTAGTGGATTTTTATGTACCGGGTTACCAACCCTGATGCACAACCTTCAACGAAGGCATGCCCCATTCACGTATGCCTTCACACAGAAGACGCTCTAGCTGAGATTCGAACGGGACAATGTCTTGCTATGAGGCGACAATGCTACCGCAGCACCACCACCACAACAAATTATATACTACTGCACCCGTTAATACAGCCTACCTGTAGCATACTGCTGTCTATGTCGAATATCATCAAAGAAGATGTGAGGGTATTGGCAAGAAATGTGTTCCTGATGGCACCACTCAGTGACAGCTGACTCTGCCATGACATTTGCTGTTTCAATCATGTGCTTAGGTACACAGCAGACACCCTGAATGCAAACTCTTGGCAGACCCAGATAAAATAAGCTGCATCACTAACTGTGCCACTGATTTTCTGTGGTACACCATGCATGTTGCAGCATTAGGGGACAGTGCCATGCAGGGAGGGTAATATAGTATATGTTTCACTACACTGGGAATTCCGCATTGTATTCGCCAAGACCTACATGCTTTGTGTAGACAGTGGCCGATAGTAGTTTGGGTTCTGGTTGTGTAGCTTATACCATTCAGTGGTAGCTTTCTTCTGAATTCCCAGATGTTTACTTTTGAAGATTTTCATTCAGAATTGGTTAAGCATAACCAAAGATCCATGATTAAACACAGAATCTACTTGAATGACTTTTATAGGCATGTTCTCAGGTTTTGTTAGCTGTCTGCCTTAAGCATAAGCATGACCCCTGGTCAGTATAAGTGACTTTTTAGTGGTCACTTCTGTACTAGAGTTTGTGATAATCAAATAAGAACCTACACAATGTAACACATTCTTTTCTCATTACTTTATCAACAACCTTAAACAGCTAGCTTGTATGAAAGTATCCTGCTAATGCTTGAAAACTATGAAACTAAACTGACTAACTGATTTTTAAAGGAACCCAGTGCCCTCCCTCCATTGCATAAGACATGAGATGTTTAGATTAAATATTCCTTGAAGAGCTTTACCGCCCACTGAACAGAGTACCTGAATGACATTTCAGCAGGTATGTTGACCAAATTTAAAAGAAACAGAGTTTCAGTTAACCAAATTTCATTCAGATCTATTAACAAAAAAGTGTTTCAATATGCAAAAATGTTATAATGAGCTACTGTATTACTTTTGTTTTCCTTCTCAGATTGAAGGATAGATGAAACACTCATTCTTAGCAATGAAATATAGTGTAGGGGTTTTAAAGGATAATGTATACTAGTCTTGTCAATGATAAATTAAGGAGGGACATACCTCTGGTACCTTATTTTAGATTTTACTATACTTACAGAGTACACAAAATGTAAAAAAAAAAAATCCTACCCTTGGTGAGTTCATCTTTGGATGAACAGTAGAAACCGTTACTCTTAGCAATTAAAAAGCAAACATAATGATCATTTATACCTTTGTACAGTGACAACAGTGACACTTCCCTTTGAGGAATGCAGTCTTTCAAAAAAGGTTGCCGTCGTCTTTATTTTTCTAATTTCACAAGCACCTTGAGAGGTACTTAGAATTTTAGTAGACACACTGTAACCAGTTTAGCAGGTCTTCAAGTTTTCTTCCTTTTTCCTGCATAACAAAAGGGAGGTTTATATGGCAGATTCATTTTGACAGAATGCTTTTCAACTGCTAGTTAGTTTTTCATTACAAAAGGGCTAATCCACAGTGAAAAGGTTTGCAAATAAGAGCATATTTACTTAGACTTCTGGGTGTTTAACTGCAGAGTATGTAGAGTTGTACAAAAATAGTGTTTTAAAATAGTAACAATGAAATCTATATGGAACAAAGAATACCCAGAAAAAAAAATTAGGTACTTTCTACAAAGTATTATTAAATATTTTCTCTCTCTTCCAATGCTTAGTAAGAATTTTTGGATGACACTTAAAATATGACTCACAGCTCTCTTTGTTTTCAAGTGTTGTACTTCTTGTCCATTTGTGGAGTGTAGAGGCTAGGATTAATGAACATGTTATGAAGCATGCAAGGCACATGCAAACTGTGTAATAAAAATAGATAAAAAAGTAGCTGCTTATAGTATTGAAACAAAGCATCTGCTTTTATCACAGATGCAAAGCTACTCTTGTCAACTGTCCAACAAAAGGATCTCAGAAACAGAGAGGGATGCAAATAAATTCTCTGCTGAGAAGCTATATGACTAATGAAATGACTGGACGTAGCACAGGTGACAGGTGCACGCAGGAAAGAAAAATGTGGCATGCACTCTGTGCAGCAGGTTCAGTTCTTAGAGTCATGCATGGTCAGGACGCTGGGGGTGGGCACCCATGGGATAGCAGGGGATGTGATATTACAAAACATGTAGCACATTAGCTGTCACTGTCCCCAACTTGTTTACTGTGTAGATCTACTTCATTTAGCCAAAGTGATGAGGCCCAATAATAGTTTTACATGGTTTGTTGGCTTCATACTATTCTGGAAATATATATATAAAAAAATAATAACTAATTTGTACAAGTGAACAATTAAAAAAGCTCCTTATACAGTATGGCTTTGAGACACTAAAGGGAAAGGTGGGGAGTGGAAGTTCTCTTTCAAAGCACAGTGCAGGGAGGTGGAGTAGTACTCTTCCAACATATGGCCCCCAGGACATGAAAGAAATGAAGGGAGATGGGGGAGTACATGTGCATAACATGGCCATAGGACACTACAGCAATGAAGGAAGGTGGAGGAGTATTCATCAATAACATGGCCCCTGGGACGTATCAGTAATGAAGAGAGGTGGAGAAGTACTCTTCCATAACATGGCCCCTGGGACACAACAACAATGAAAGGAGGTGGGGGAGTACTTGTCCATAATGTGCCCCTGAGACATGACAGCAGTAAAGAAAGGTGGGAGAGTACTTTTCCATAACATAGCCCTGTTAGATGACAGCACTGAAGGGGTCTGGGAGATGCTCATCTATAAAATGCCCCCTAGGACAGGACAGCAGTGAAAGGAGGTGGGGGAGTACTCATCCGCAACATGGCCGCTGGGACATGACAGATATGAAATTAGCTGGGGGAGTACTTATCCATAATATGCCCCCTAGGACATGACAGTAATGAATGAAAGTGGGGGAGTACTCTTCTGTAACAAGACAATGAGGCACTACAGTAATGAAGGGAGGTGGAGCAGTACTATTCCATAACATGAACCCTGGGATATGACAAAAATGAAGGGAGAAAGGGAGTATTTGTCCATAACATATACCTTGGGATATGACAGCAGTGAAGAGAGGTGGCATAGTACACTTCCATAACATGGCCCCTGGGACATGATAGTAATGAAGAGAGGTGGGGGAGTACACTTCCATAACATGGCCCCTGGGACATGATAGTAATGAAGAGAGGTGGGGGAGTACACTTCCATAACATGGCCCCTGGGACATGATAGTAATGAAGAGAGGTGGGGGAGTACACTTCCATAACATGGTCCCTGGGACATGATAATAATGAAGAGAGGTGGGGGAGTACACTTCCATAACATGGCCCCTGGGACATGATAGTAATGAAGAGAGGTGGGGGAGTACACTTCCATAACATGGTCCCTGGGACATGATAGTAATGAAGAGAGGTGGGGGAGTACACTTCCATAACATGGCCCCTGGGACATGATAGTAATGAAGAGAGGTGGGGGAGTACACTTCCATAACATGGCCCCTGGGACATGATAGTAATGAAGAGAGGTGGGGGAGTACACTTCCATAACATGGCCCCTGGGACATGATAGTAATGAAGAGAGGTGGGGGAGTACACTTCCATAACATGGCCCCTGGGACATGATAGTAATGAAGAGAGGTGGGGGAGTACACTTCCATAACATGGTCCCTGGGACATGATAGTAATGAAGAGAGGTGGGGGAGTACACTTCCATAACATGGCCCCTGGGACATGATAGTAATGAAGAGAGGTGAGGGAGTACACTTCCATAACATGGCCCCTGGGACATGATAGTAATGAAGAGAGGTGGGGGAGTACACTTCCATAACATGGCCCCTGGGACATGATAGTAATGAAGAGAGGTGGGGGAGTACACTTCCATAACATGGTCCCTGGGACATGATAGTAATGAAGATAGGTGGGGGAGTACACTTCCATAACATGGCCCCTGGGACATGATAGTAATGAAGAGAGGTGGGGGAGTACACTTCCATAACATGGTCCCTGGGACATGATAGTAATGAAGAGAGGTGGGGGAGTACACTTCCATAACATGGCCCCTGGGACATGATAGTAATGAAGAGAGGTGGGGGAGTACACTTCCATAACATGGTCCCTGGGACATGATAGTAATGAAGAGAGGTGGGGGAGTACACTTCCATAACATGGCCCCTGGGACATGATAGTAATGAAGAGAGGTGGGGGAGTACACTTCCATAACATGGTCCCTGGGACATGATAGTAATGAAGAGAGGTGGGGGAGTACACTTCCATAACATGGCCCCTGGGACATGATAGTAATGAAGAGAGGTGAGGGCGTACACTTCCATAACATGGCCCCTGGGACATGATAGTAATGAAGAGAGGTGGGGGAGTACACTTCCATAACATGGCCCCTGGGACATGATAGTAATGAAGAGAGGTGGGGGAGTACACTTCCATAACATGGTCCCTGGAACATGATAGTAATGAAGAGAGGTGGGGGAGTACACTTCCATAACATGGTCCCTGGAACATGATAGTAACGAAGAGAGGTGGGGGAGTACACTTCCATAACATGGCCCCTGGGACATGATAGTAATGAAGAGAGGTGGGGGAGTACACTTCCATAACATGGTTCCTGGGACATGATATCAATGAAGAGAGGTGGGGGAGTACTCTTCCATGACATGCCCCTTGGGACATGATAACAATGAAGTGAGGTGAGGTAGCACTCTTCCATAAAATGCCCCTGTGATATGACAGCAATTAAGCGAGGTTTGGAAGTACTTGTGCACAATATGTCCCATGGGACATGACAGCAATGAAGTGAGGTTTGGGAGTACATGTCCATAATATGTCCTATGGAACATGACAGCAATGAAGGGTGTTATGGGAGTGCTCATCCATAACATAGGCCTTGGGACATGACAGCCATAAAGGGAGATGGGTGAGCATTCATCTAATACATGATCATGGTACACTACAGTAATGAAGAGAGGTGGTGGTGTACTCTTCTAAAACATGATCCCTAGAACATGACAGCAATAAAGAGAGATAGGAGAATACCCTTCCATAATATGGTCACTGGGACATGAGAGAAATGAAGGGAGGTGGAAGAGTACTTTTCCATAACATGGCCCTAGGTACATGACAGCATTGAAAGGAAGTGGGGACGTACCCTTCCATAACATGGTCCCTAGGACCTGACAGCAGTGAAAGAAGGCAGGGGTACTGTTATTTAACATGGCACCTGGCACATGGCAGCAGTGAAGGGAGGTGGCGGAGTACTCATCAGTAACAAGTCCCCCTGGTACATAACTGCAGTGAAGGGAGGTCTGGGTCTACTCCTCCAAGCACTGCCATGGGACATGACAGAAACTAAGGGAGGTGGGGAAGTACTTGTTCATACCATGGTCCCTGCACACGGCAAAAATGAAGGTGGGGTAGGGTAGTATTCATCCATATCCTTACCCCTGGAACATGACAGCAGTGAAGGGAGTTGGGCAAGTATTCTTGCATAACATGTCCTCTAGGATACAACAGCAATGAAGGGATAATGGTCCCTGGGACATGATAGTAATTAAAGGAGATGGGGAAGTACACATCTGTAACATGGCTTCTTTCTTTTTTAATTTCTCCAAGTTTTTTGGGTTTCTAATACCATGACGAGAATGGACCCCATTCCTAAGTCAAAGTACAATTAAAGTTCATGAAATTAGTATTGCTTCAATCTTTGATGTCAGCCAGAAGTACTCTTCGCAGCACCCACAATATGCCCAGCAATGACTCCTTCTGCAATTCATATGGGGTTACATGTATTGGTAACATATCTAAATGCGATTGTAGATTCTTTTTTATGAGACCCATTGCTCTTACTACTATTGGAACAGTCTGGTTATTTTTCTTCCACATTACTCTCATTTCTACCTGCAGATCCTGATATTTTATGACTTTGTGTCTCTCTGTATGCAACACTGTAGTCACTGGGTGTGGCGATTTCAATGATCAGTGCTAGTTTTGTCTTCTTTCCATGGACCACTATATCTGTTTTTCTAGCATCTTTCTTTTGAACTGTTGGTAGTGGGTGATCCCATGTGATGTAGACTTCATCATTTTCTGTGATGCTTTTTGGCTCGTGTCTTCAGTGTTTTTCAGCCACTTCAATACCATAATGTTTCCACAATCCCCAGTGCAACAGTCTTGCCACATTATTATGCCTTTCAGTATACAGTCCTTCTGCCTTTAGTATGTCACAGCCAGCAACAAGGTGTGCAACTGTTTCCAATTCTGTTTTACAAAACTTACATTTGTCTGTTTCTTCCACATGTTCAATGGATTTTGTAAACCAGTGTGTACATAGCCCACTATCTTGGGCTGCCAATATTAACCTTTCATCTCTTGGTTTGAATTCTACTCTCCTTAACCATTCCTACATTCATTCCTTATCAACATGAGGTTCTTCCAGAAGTTTTCTATACTTGCAACTATATTTATGCATTTTCCACATTTCTTGCCTTCTCATTTGGTCCTTCACCTTATATTCTTTCTTTTGTTTTTTGGCACATTCAGTTGCTTCCTTACTTTTATCCACTTGTGGTTTTATTTCCATTCCTGCTTGACACCAATATGCTACTGCTAGACTAAGCAGAGAAGTAATTTTAAATTTATTCTCCTCATGTTTCAAAACGTTCATTACATTTGGGTCTTGTGAGGTCAGCAGATATGTGTGCAGTCCCATGATTGCAGATCTATGTATGTAATCAATTTCAAGGAGGCCCATCCATCCTTTGGAATGGGGAATATATAATCTTGCTATGCATTGATTTTTATAAATCATTTGGTGAGCATGAAGCATCCTTCTTATTTTCCTGTCTAATCTATCCAACACATTTTGGGGCCAGTCAATCAATCAATCCAAAACTGTAAGTTAGGACAGGAAGAGCAAATTGGTTTATAGCTTGAATTTTGTTCCTAAATGTCACTGCTGTTTTCAAGATTAATTTAAGTCTTCTAAAGTATTCCTTACTACGTTTTGTTCACATTTGTTCATGTTTTATTGCTGACCCTTCATCATTTCCCAAATATTTATACACTCCATCTTGCTCAAGTTCTTTTATATCACATTCTTGTCCCAAACATGTTTACTTGGTGTTGCAATTTTCCTGCTTTAAAGGTTGCGTTTGCACATTTATCAAGACCAAATGATATTCTTATATCATCTGAAAAAGTGTTGACAACCTGCAGCTGTGCTTTCAGTTCCTCATCTGATGAGCTATACAATTTTAAATCATCGATAAAGAGAAGATAAGAAGTCTTTACACTTTGTTGTTTTCTAGGAGTCAAATTATAGCCATGACCTAAGCTGTTAAGTAGACAGCTTAATGGGTTAAGGTAAGGGCAAGACAGAATAACAACACTGACAGAGTCACCCGGGAATATCCCCCTTTGAATTTTTATCCCTGGAATAATAATTTGTCCTTTATCATGGCTTAATTGCAAAGTGGTCTGCCATTGTTTCATGGTCACTGTAATGTAGTCGATCAGTGTAGGGTGTATCTTATATATTTTTAAGCACTCTTTTATCCATGAATGTGGGATACTACCAAATGCTTTTTTATTGTCAATCTATGTCATACTTAGATTCTTCTCCTTTTTACAGTTCTCTACTATGAGTTTATTTAACAACAAATGATCCTTTGTTCCATATGACTTTCTTTTATTGCACTTTTGTTCTACTGCCATAATTGAGTTTTCTTCTAAATTACTATAAACTATCAGCATCAATTACAGTGTATAGTTTATACATCGTAGGAAAGCAAGTTATTGGTCTATAGTTTTTCCGGTAGCTTGCGGGTTTACTCTTAAGTAGGAGCATTGTTTTTCCTGTTGTCACCCAGGTAGGTGTCTGTTCACGGTGTGCATATAAATAGTTCTTACTCATAGCTAAATCTTTGGGCAAAAATGTTAATACTTTTAACCATAAGTTAGGTACTGCATCTGGACTTGGGGTTTTCAAACTAGAGACTTATCTTTACTTTGTTTCAATCTCTCTGGCTGTTACTTCATCCCATTTCATATCCTGTACCTTTAAACTTCTTATTCTTTCTTTTACTTCTTCTATCCATTTAGCATCTTTGTTAAGTTCCACGGGATCTTCATAAATACTTTTCCAAAATGTATCTATTTCCTCTCTTTTTGGTGGTCTTTCAATTCCTTTTACCTTGTTTCCCAATTCTCTGTAAAACATTTTTAGGTCATTAATTAATTGCTTATTTTGTACTTTTCCTTTATATTTATCTGCGTATCTTCAATGTTTTTCAGCCTGTGCTGAGATTTTTAGTTTGTTATTTGCGATAGTGCATGATAGGTCCTGGTCTGTTCTAATACTGCACATTGCTTTTATTACATCTATCTTTCTTAATATTTTTGTTGATCTGTTCCCTCTTCTATATTCTTCTAACAGTGACATTTCTTGTCTCAGTTGCTTTATAGTTTTCTCTATTAGACATTTCCATGATGGTATTCTATTTCTCCCCTCCTTTCCCTTACTACCCTGTGTTTTTGTGGTAGAACTTTATCAATTATTAATTTAGCTGCACAGTAATATGTCCTGTTTACTTCTGTTATATCGCATGGATCTCTATGGACAGTCCTAATAACTGTATTCGTTTGTTTTATCAGACTTCTGACCTTTTGGGTTTTATTGACGTTTTGCAGTCTACTTCTTTCAGTGATTTTAATATGTCTGTCTCTCTGTAATAAATTATGGCCCATGAGACATGACAGCTGTGAAGGGAGGTGGTGGATTACCCTTCCATAACATGGCCACTGGGACATGACAGCAATAAAGGGAGGTGGGGAAGTACTTTTCCATAGCATGGTCCCAGGTACATGACAGCATTCAAGGAAGGTGGGGGCATATCCTTCCATAACATGGCCTCTGGGACATGACAGCAATGAAGGGAGGTGGGGGAATACTGTTCCTTAACATGGCACCTGGCACATCACAACATTGAAGTGAATTGGGAGAGTACTCACCAGAAACATGTATCCTGATACATGATAAGCGTGAAAGGAAGTCTGGATGTACTCCTCCAAGCATGGCCATGGAACATGGCATCATCTAAGGGAGGTGGGGAGTACTTGTCCATAATACAGTCCCCTGGACATGACAGAAATGAAGGGAAGTGAGGGAGTCCTCATCCATATGGACCCTGGGATATGACAGCAGTGAAGGGAGGTGGACCGGTACTCTTCCATAACATGGACCCTGGGTCATGACAACAAAGAAGGTACTTGGGCAACTTTTCCATAAAATGTCCCCTGGGATATTACTTTAATGAAGTGAGGTGGAGGAGCACACTTCCATAACATGGTCCCTGGGACATGACAGTAATGAAGTGAGATGGGGGAATGCACTTCCATAACATGGTCTCTGGGACATGACAGTAATGAAGTGAAGTGGGGGAATATTTATTTATTATTTATTTGATTTTATTTTACATTTGTTAACTGGGAAAGTCTAACTTGGAATGAACCAATTTTCAGTGGAGGCCCAGGGAGAAATGCTCCGGATGCATGTCTTTGTAATGTGGGTAGAAACCCGGAGGAAACCCGCATGAATGCAGGGAGGACATGCAGACTGTGCACAGAAGGTACCCCAGCTGAGAATTGAACTGGAGAACCTCTTGCTGTGAGGCGACAATGCTACCTCTGCACCACTGTGCCATCCTACACTTCCATAACATGGTCCTTGAGACATGATAGTAATGAAGGGGAGGTGGGGGAGTACTGTTCCATAACATGACATTTGGCTCATGACAGCAGTGAAGGAAAGTGGGAGAAAACTCATCAGTAACATACCCCCTGTTACATGACAGCAGTGAAGGGAGGTCTGGGCGTACTCCTCCAAGCATGGCCATGTGACAAGACAGCAACTAAGGGAGGTGGGTGAGTAGTTGTCCATAACATGGTCCCTGGACATGACAACAATGAAGGGAATTGTGGGAATATCCTTCCATAATATGGTCACACTTTTAAATAACATGGCCCTATGTACATGACAACATTGAAGGGAGGTGGGGGAGTACACTTCCATAACATGGTCCCTAGGACCTGACAGCCATGAAGACAGGTAGGGGAGTACTGTTCCATAACATGGCACCTAGCACATGACATCATTGAAGGGAGGTGGATTAGTACTCAACAGTAACATGTTCCCTGATATATGACAGCAGTGAAGGGATGTCTAGGTGTACTCCTCCAAGCATTGCCGTAGGACATAACAGCAATTAAGGGAGGTGGGTAAGTACTTGTCCGTACCATGGTCCCTGCACACGACAAAAATGAAGAGAGGTGGGGGAGTATTCATCGATAACATGGCCCTGGGATATGGTAAATGTGAAGGGAAGAGGGGTGTACTCTTCCATAACATGACCCCTAGGACATGACAGCAGGGAAGGGAGGTGGATGAGTACTCTTCCATAGCAAGACTGTGGGACACTAATGTAATGAAGGGAGGTGGAGAAGTACTCTTCAATAACATGGCCCCTGTGACATGACAACAGTGAAGGGAGTTGGGCAAGTATTCTTCCATAACATGTCCTTTAGGATACAACAGCAATGATGGGACAATGCTCCCTGGGACATGATAGTAATGAAAGGAGGTGGGGAAGTACACATCTGTAACATGACTTCTTCATTTTTTTAATTTCTCCACGTCTTTTGGTTTTCTAATACCATGATGGGAATGGACCCCATTCCTAAGTTAAAGTACAATTAAAGTTCATGAAATTAGTATTATTTCAATCTTTGATGTCAGCCAGAAGTTCTCTTCGCAGCACCCACAATGTGCCCAGTAATGATTCCTTCTGCAATTCATATGTAGTTACATTTATTGGTAACATATCTAAATATGATTGTAAATGTTTTTTTTATAAGACCTGTTGGTCCTACTACTATTGGAATGGTCTTGGTATTTTTCTTCCACATTACTCTCATTTCTACCTGCAGTGAAGGGAGGTCTGGGTGTACTCCACCAAGCATTGCCATGGGACATGACAGGAACTGAGGGAGGTGGGGGAGTACTTGTCCATACCATGGCCCCTGGAAATGACAACAATGAAGGGAAGGGGGGTCTACTCTTCCATAATATGACCCCTAGAACATGATAGTAAAGTGAGTTGGGGGAGTACTTTTCTATAACAAGACAGTGGGACACTACAGTAATGAAGGGAGATGGAGCAATACTCTTCCATAGCATGTACCCTGGGACATGACAGTAATGAAGGGACAGTGGTCCCTGGGACATGATAGTAATGAAGGGAGGTGGAGGAGTATACATCCACAACATGGTCCCTGGGGCATGACAGCTGTGGAAGGAGGTGGGAGAAGTACTCATCCATAACATGTCCAGAAGGACATATGAGCAGTGTTGGGAAGTGGGGGATTACTCGTCCATAGCATGGTATATGGGACATGACAGATATGATGGGAGGTGAGAGAGTAGGCTACCATAACATGGCCCCTGAGACATGACAGCAATGAAGTCCCCTTGTAAATGACAGGAATGAAGGGAGGTGGGGGAGTATTTTTCTCTAATGTGGGCCCATGGACATGAAAGCAATGCAGGGAGGTGGGTGAGTACACATCGATAACATGGTCCCAGGGGATAACAGTAATGAAAGTAGATGGATTAGTACTCATTTATAACATGGCCCCTGGGACATGACAGCAATGCAGGTAGGTGGGGGAGTGCTCATTCACAACATGTTCTCCGGGACATGACATTAATGAAGAGAGGTTGGGGGGGTACTCTTCCATAACATGCCCCACTGGGACTTGACAGCAGTGAAGGGAGGTTGGGGATTACTTGTCCATAACATGGATCCTGGGACATGACAGCAATGAAGGGAGATGAGGGAATACCCTTCCATAGCATGGCCATTGGACATGAGAGTAATGAAGGGAGGTGGACGAGTACTTTTCTGCAACATGGCCCCTGGGACATAACAGTAATTCAGGGAGGTGGGGAGTACTCTTCCATAATATGGCCCCTGGGACAGGACAGTAATGAATGGAGGTGAGGAGTACTCATCCATAACATGACTCCTGGGGCATTACAGCAGGGAAGGGCAGTGGGGTAGTACTCGTCCATAACATAGTCCCTTGGTAATTACAATAGTGAAGAGGAGGGAGTACTCTTCGATAACATGACCCCTTGGACATGAGAGCAATGAGGGAAGTGGGGGAATACACTTTGATAATATGGTCCCTGGGACATAACAGCAATGAAGGGAGATGGGATAGTACTCATCTATAAAATCATCCCAGGGACATGACAGTAATAAAAGAGGTGAGGGAGTGATCCTTCATGACATGACTCTTGGGACATGATTGCAATGAAGTGAATTGTGGTAGTACTTTTCCATACAATGCACCTTGTGACATGATAGCAATGAAGGGAGGTATGGGAGTATGTTTCCATAACATGGCCTCTGGGACATGACACCTATGAAGGGAGGTAGTGGAGTACTTTTCTGTAACTTGGCCCTGGCACATGACAGCAATGAAGTGAGGTGGGTGTGTACTCATCTAATACATGACCCTTGGATACTACAGTAATGAAGGGAGGTGGGGGAGTACTCTTACATAACATGGCCCCTGGGACATGATAGCAATGAAGGGAGGTGGGGGAGTAATTTTCCATAATCTGGCCACAGGTACATGACAGCAATGAAGGGAGGTGTGCGTGTAGTCCTCCAAGCTTGTCCATAGGTTCATAGATTCATAGGTAGGTACTAGGCTATTGGCCCTAGGGCATAATTAAGCCTAGCCAAAAAAAGTTTTTTTGCTTACGCTTCCCTCCCATATGGTTTAGTTTCCTGTGCCCCTGTCTAGCAGGGCCACCAAAATGATTCCCAGGGTGAATTTCCTGTTTCCCATCCACTCATCAAGATTCCTCTTGAAGATTGCTAATGAGGAGCACTGCTTCACATATATGGGGACCTTATTCCAGAGCAAGGGACGTCTCTGGGACATGAATCTGTCCCTCCAACAAGTCCTGTTTATTGATGATTTCAGGTTTACGTCCCTTGAGTGTGTAGCTCTGGTGGATTGGGTTTTCCTTAGTGGAGCATTTCTAGCAATTCGGGGTTTGACATAGCCTTGTATGTCAGGCAGAGATCACCTCTGAGTAGCCGGTACGTGACTGAGTACAGTCTGAGTTTTTTTAGCCTCGTGGCATAGGGCAACTGTTTGAGGCCCATTATCCTCTTTGTGAGGTACTTTTGAGACCACTCCAGTTGTTGTAGATGTTTTGTGAGGTACATCCTGAATGGGGCATTATATTCAATAATGGGTCTAATGAGTGATAAGTAGAGGGGGACAATAACATCCTTATTCCTGGATGCAAACTCTTTTGTGATAAGTTGGGCCATGTAGAAGGATTTTCTAACCACTTTAGCAATATGGTTGTCGAAGGAGAGGTTATTATCCACCTGAGTCCCTAGGTCTCTTATCACACTCTCCATGGTAAGTGGGCTACTACCTATGTTATAATTCATAGGTACTTGGTGTTTCCCAAAGGGGATGTCGATGTACTTTTTGGCATTTAGCTTGAGGCCGTGGTTTTGGCACCACATATCTGTATCCGTAAGACCCTTTTGAAGGATATCTACATCAGTAGGAGTCTCAGTTATGGCACCCAGTTTGCAGTCATCTGCGAACTTTGTTAGCCATAGTCCCTCTGTGTTTGCTTGTACCTCCCTCTGAGAAGTAGATACCAAATAGGAGGGGTCCCAGGACAGAGCCCTGTGGTACACCACAAGTCACAGGTTTGGAGTCGGATTTAATGTTTCCTATTCTCACTGAATGGGTTCTATCCATGAGCCAGTTAGCAACCCATATTGTAATGTCGGGGTTTATATTTAGGTTGGTGAGTTTGTCAATAATTCCTGAGTGGGGAATGGTATTGAAGGCCTTTGCAAGCTCAAGGTATGCTGTGTGAACCACGTAGCCCTCATCTATTGCTTTAGTGACCAATTCAAAAAAGTCAACCAGATTTAGGAGACAAGACCTTCTCTTTACGAACCCAAACTAGGTGGGGTCAAGGGTTTGTAGGTTCCCAATGTCTTTGTTTATGAGTTCCATGATGATGCGCTCCATGGCCTTGCAGACGAGACTCGTCAGGCTGATGGGGAAGGAATTCCCGGGGTCAGTGGTGGCACCTCCTTTGTGGAATGGTATAACTGTTGTCATGCTCCACTCTGTGGGCACATAGCCTGAGGTGAGGCTCTGGTTAAACAGGGTATTAAGGTGAGGGATTAATTTGTTTTGGAGTTCATGTAGTATGCAGCCTGGGATGCTATCTGGCCCCATGGATGCTGTGTTTCTTGCCTTGGACAGTGCTATTTTCACCTTATTGTCTGTGATTTCAGGGGCAGTACAATCTTCTGGTATGGAAATGGGCCCTTTGGGGGGTGAGAGTGGGGTGAAGTTTGCACTGAACCTATCTGCCAGTATATTGGTGATGTCAGTTGGTTCTGTGAATTTTGAACCATTATGCTGTAGCTCAGAGCAGATTTGTGAGTTGTTATTTAGGTTTTTGACATAGCTAAAAAATGCTTTGTGATTATCTTTGGTATCTGCTCTGATTTTTCTTTCAAAGCTCACCTTAGAGGTTTTTATGAGGGTTCTTAGCTTTTTGCTAAGGTTGGTCAGGGAGCCCCTCCATTCCTGGGTTTTTACTCTTTCTTGTAATAATTTCTTCCTTCTGTTATAGACCTTATTTATGGCCGGGGTCCACCAGACTGGCTTCCTCTTTTTGGAGGAGTGAGTCTTGGTCTTGTTTGGGATAGCACTTATGTAGGTGCTTGTAGAGTGCTTCTATGTAGGATACAGCAGATTCAATCATATTACCTTTCTGCTGGGGAGTAACAAAGTTTGCCACCTATGTCTTGAGTAGCATAAAATTTGCCTTGGAGAAGTTTTTCACCATGGTTTCTTTTGGGGTGGGGGGTGAGGGTGGTATGTGGATATCTAGGGTGATAAGTTTATGATCTGATCTGACCAATGAGGAATTTACCACAGGTGTGGAGCATTTGTCCCTCATGTTGGTGATGACCAGGTCCAGTATATTTTTACCTCTTGTGGGGGTGTTAATAAGCTGGTCCAGAGCATTGGAGTTAATGTACTCCAGGAAGCACTAAGCAAAGGTATTAGTACTTCATAGTTTTCACAGTTGATGTTTGGGTAGTTGAAATCACCCAGTATAAGGGTGTTCAGTTGAACTCTCATGTTTTCTAGTACCTCAAGGAAAGAAGAATGCATGCCATGGGGCTGGGAAGGTGATCTGTAGCAAGCTACAATCTGGATTGCAGTTTTGTCCATTGTCAGTTGCACTTGGATGATTTCCGAGGCATCATACTTTGCAACCAGTCTGGAGGTGTGGTTATCCTTGATGAATATGGATACGCCTCCTCCTTTTGTATTTCAGTCCGGGTTTTGTCGCCCAGATGTGTGGTGAGTTGTAGCCTGGAATCGCTGGGGTGCTCTCTTGAACCTTGAACCAGGTCTCCGTTACTGCACAGATATCAATCTTCTCCATGTTGAAGAGTGCCTCGAGAGAGTGCATTTTGAGGTTTAAACTCCTAGCATTCAGCAGCATGACCCTCATTTTTTTGTCTCTAGTACTTGTTACAGTGGTGGATTTGTTTTTTGAGCCTTGCCTAAAAAAAGGCACTACTGGGGTGGCAAGAGCCTTCACCAGTATCCTGAATCCCAGGGGTGACAGGTGCAAGCCATCTCTGGTGAAGCATCAAGGCTTGTCAAGCATGTCATTCCAGGCAGACAGATACTGGATCCCCTTTGAATGACACCAAAAACTTAGCCAATTGTTAAAATTTATCATTTTTCCTTGTACTGAGGTATCATTCTTGGTGAGGGTAAGATGCTACTCAGGGCTAGGTTCATACCTGCCTTGATTACATAATCAGAGAACTCCTCTATGTCTCTTTTCATGTAGTCCGGGAGGTACATCTCAGGTCATTCACACCAACATGGACAATGACAGAGTCGTATTTGTACTTGTTGTGGAGTGACCTGAGTGCGTGGGTAATGTGGCAAATTCTGGTGCCTGACAAGCAACTGACAGTGACCTTCTCTTTGTCCAGCCTGGTGAGGGGGACATCGGTGTGCCTGACTATGGAGTCACCTATTACAAGTGTGTTTGGTAAGGTGTTTTGCCTTAAGGGCTGTGGTTGTGCGAAATACTGGTTTTGGTAGTTATGTGATAATTGCGGTGTGTTGGTGGGTGTAGGCTGCTTGTGTGTCTGCTTTGGAGGTCTCTTTTGTTTCCGCAGATTTTTATTTAGAGCCTCCACATATGTCTTTATGTATCTATGTGTGGGGTTTGCAGTTGCACATGTGGTGGGTCTATGTGTAGTAGGTGGAGTGCTGCAGGTTGGTACTTCTCCTCTTGACTGTCAATTCCAGTCATGACTGGAGAGAGCTTTGCCTCAAGTCAAGCTATGCAAGTGCATCTCTCGTAGATTTTGGTGCATGGTAGGAGGAGAGAGTTGTCAGTGTACATGAGTCAGTTGTGACATTGCCTCAGGATGCCCGAATTCATCAGGTGCACAGGAGAACACACTGGGAGCTGACTCTTGGATATGCCTGAATGGGTTAAGGAACTATTCTTATATGCCTGGTAGGGGAGAGTAGTTTGACTAAACAACAGTTGGGGATTGAGTACAATAGTTTATTAGTGCTTCTGTCTCTTATTGAGCCAAGTGCTAGTCAGAAAGCTCTGATTTCAGTGCTAAAATGGATGGACTGGCTAGTATCAGGGGAAAAACTGAAGACAGACTCTGTGGAGCCGGGGATAGTTTAACCGTAGCTAACCACCGTCGTGCTATGCACAAAAGTGTGCAAATGCTGTTTTTATATCAGAAAGATTAAAGAGATAGAAACTAGCCCAAAATGGCCAATAAAACTACAGTTTTTGGGCAGAAACCACTCCTCCAAGGACAGGTAGGCTGTTCAGAGCTCCCCACTCTCACTGCTGAATAAAGAAACTTCCTTTTTGCCCAAGTAAGGTATGGCCAACACAGAAGCTTAAACACAGTCCGGGTATCAGCAGATATCTGAAACTGGAGTTTTCTAGCATAGTAAGGCGGGGAAATAGCAAGATGTTTTTGTTTTTTTTTTTTGTTTTTTTTTTCAAGAAAATAGTAGAAACAAATGCAAAAACACTTTTATAGTGAAGTAATGGCTGTCGCAAGTGACTGGGAAGCCAGTAACAGTTAAAAAATCCAATCTACAACAAAAAACAACTTTTTTAAAGTGCAGGCACAAATAAATGCAATTTCAGTGTAAAATGAGCGTTCTGAGAAGCAATAAAATGCCAGAAAACAAGCGTTTAGATAGAAATAGCAATAAGCAACAAGGAAAAACAAAAAAATGTTACTTAAACACTCCAAAGTCTCTCCTTTTGTCTCTCTGGCATTGTAGGTCTCTGCAGGACACCTGGGCAGGATCTGCTGAGCTTATACAAATGCAAAAACCATGCAAATGTGTTTTTTATATCAGAAAGATTAAAGAAATAGAAATTAGCCCAAAATGGCCAATAAAACTACAGTTTCTGGGCAGAAACCACTCCTCCAAGGACAGGTAGGCTGTTCAGTGTTCCCCACTCTCACTGGTGAACAAAGAAACGTTATTTTTGCTCAAGTAAGGTATGGCCAACACAGAAGCTTAAAGGCAGTCCAGGTATCAGCAGATATCTCAAACTGGACTTTTCTAGCTTAGTAAGGCGGGAAAAATAGCAAGATTTTTTTTTTTTTTTTTTTTTCAAGAAAACAGTAGAAACAAATGCAAAAACATTTTTATAATGCAGTAATGGCTGTCACACATGGGCGGCCATGGTGGTGCAGTGGTTAGCATTGCCGCCTCACAGCAAGAGGTTCTCCAGTTCGATCCTCAGCTGGGGTGCCTTCTGTGCAGAGTCTGCATGTCCTCCCTGTGGTCGCGTGGGTTTCCTCCGGGTGCTCCAGTTTCCTCCCACATCCCAAAGACATGCTGCAGGTGGATTGGACACTCTAAATTGGCCCTAGGTGTGCGTGTGTGTGTGCCTTCTGTGGAAGGTTGGGCGCCGGGCTGGCAACTCGACACCGTTAAACTCCACTGCCAATCAATGTGCGGACAAAGTGATCCGCTGTGGCGACCCCTAACCGGGAAAAAGCCGGAAGAAGAATGGCTGTCACACATGAGTGGGAAGCCAGTGACAGTTAAAAAATCCAATTTACAACAAAAACAACTTTTATAAAGTGCAGGCACAAATAAATTCAATTTCAGTGTAAAATGAGTGTTCTGAGAAGTCAGAAAATGAGCATTTAGGTGGAAATAGCAATATGCAACAAAAAAAAACAAAAAATGTTACTTAAACACTCCAAAGTCTCTCCTTTTGTCTCTCTGGCATTGTAGGTCTCTGCAGGACACCTGGGCAGGATCTGCTGAGCTTATACAAATGCAAAAACCATGCAAATGTGTTTTTTATATCAGAAAGATTAAAGAAATAGAAATTAGCCCAAAATGGCCAATAAAACTACAGTTTCTGGGCAGAAACCACTCCTCCAAGGACAGGTAGGCTGTTCAGTGTTCCCCACTCTCACTGGTGAACAAAGAAACGTTATTTTTGCTCAAGTAAGGTATGGCCAACACAGAAGCTTAAAGGCAGTCCAGGTATCAGCAGATATCTCAAACTGGACTTTTCTAGCTTAGTAAGGCGGGAAAAATAGCAAGATTTTTTTTGTTTTTTTTTTTTCAAGAAAACAGTAGAAACAAATGCAAAAACATTTTTATAATGCAGTAATGGCTGTCACACATGGGCGGCCATGGTGGTGCAGTGGTTAGCATTGCCGCCTCACAGCAAGAGGTTCTCCAGTTCGATCCTCGGCTGGGGTGCCTTCTGTGCAGAGTCTGCATGTCCTCCCTGTGGTCGCGTGGGTTTCCTCCGGGTGCTCCAGTTTCCTCCCACATCCCAAAGACATGCTGCAGGTGAATTGGACACTCTAAATTGGCCCTAGGTGTGCGTGTGTGTGTGCCTTCTGTGGAAGGTTGGGCGCCGGGCTGGCAACTCGACACCGTTAAACTCCACTGCCAATCAATGTGCGGACAAAGTGATCCGCTGTGGCGACCCCTAACCGGGAAAAAGCCGGAAGAAGAATGGCTGTCACACATGAGTGGGAAGCCAGTGACAGTTAAAAAATCCAATTTACAACAAAAACAACTTTTATAAAGTGCAGGCACAAATAAATTCAATTTCAGTGTAAAATGAGTGTTCTGAGAAGTCAGAAAATGAGCATTTAGGTGGAAATAGCAATATGCAACAAGAAAAAACAAAAAAATAGTACTTAAACACTCCAAAGTCTCTCCTTTTTTTTCTTTGCCATTGTAGGTCTCTGCAGGATACCTGAGCAGGATCTGACAAGCTTATATCATGGGACATGACAGCAACTAACGGAGGGGGGAGAGTACTTGTCCATAACATAGTCACTGGACATGACAACAATGAAGGGAGGTGGATGAGTACTCATCTATAACATGGCCCCTGGGTTATGACAGCAGTGAAGGGATATGGGGGAGTACACTTCCATAACAAGACCATGGGATACTACTGTAATGAAGGGAGTTGGAGCAGTACTCTTCCATAACATGGTCCCTGGAACATGACAGCAATGAAGGGAGTTGGACAAGCAGTCCTACATAACATGGCCCCTGTAACATGGCAGCAGTGAGGAGAGGTGGTGGATTACTGTTCCATAACATCTCTCCTGGAGCATGTCAACAGTGAAGAAAGGTCTGGGTGTACTCCTCCAAAATGGCCACTGGTCATGACAGCAACTAAGGGAGGTGAGGGAGTACTCATCCTTAACATTGCCCCTGGGACATGAGAGCAATGAAGGGAGGCGAGGGAGCACTCTTCCATAACAAGACCTTGGGACACTGCTGTAATGTAGGTGGAGCAGTACTTTTCCTTAACATGGCTCCTGGGGACATGACAACAATGAAGGGAGTTGGGCAAGTACTCTTCCATAACATGTTCCCTGGGATATGACAGCAATGAGAGGACATTGGTTCCTGGGACATGAAGGGAGGTGGAGGAGTACATATCTGTAACATAGCCCCTGGGACATGAGAGCTGTGAAGAGAGGTAGGAGGATTTCTCATCCATAATATGTCCACTGAGACATGATAACAGTGAAGGGCAGTGGGGGACTACTTGTCCATAAAATGCTACTGGCACATGACAGATATGAAGGGAGGTGGGCAAGTAGTTTTCCATAACATGGCCCCTGAGACATGACTGCAGTGAAGGCTCTTTGGAAATGACAGCAATGAAGAGAGATGGGGGAGTACACTTCAGTAACATGGTCCCTGGGAGATAACAGTAATAAAGGGAGGTGGGTTAGTACTTGTATATAACATGGCCCCTGGGAGACGAGAGCAATGAAGGTAGGTGGAGAGTGCTCATCCAAAGCATGTTCCCTGGGATGTGACAGTAATGAATAGAGGTGGGGATGTACTCTTCCATAACATGTCCCCTGGAACATGACAGCAATGAAAGGAGGTTAGAGAGTGCTCCTCCATAAAATGGCTCCCGGCATAAGGCAGCAATGATGGGAGGTGCTTGAGTACTTGTGCATTACGTGACCGTAGAACACTACAGTAATGAAGAGAGGTGGGGGAGTACTCTTCCATAACATGGTTCCTGGGACATGACAGTAATTCAGGGAGGTGGAGGAGTCTTCTTCCACATTATAGCCCCTGGGACATGACAATAATGAATGGAGGTGGGGGAGTACTTGTCCATAGAATGTCCCCAGGACATTATAGCCATGATGGGATGTGGGGATTATTCTTCCATAACATGAACTCTGGGACACAACAGCAGTGAAGGGAGGTGGGTTTATTCTTCCGTAAATTGTCCCTGGAATGTGAAAACAGTGGAGAGAGATTTGAGTAGGTTTCTTCATATCACAGGTGGTTTACAATGATAACAGCCAAGGCACTGATGGAGGGGGATACATTTATTGGCAACCTAGGAACTTGAAAAGAGAAAAAAAAAGAGAAAAGTGGGAGCAGTTTATAAATATGGAAACTTGTGTAATGGGAAGATGAGCTTAAGTAGAGAGGAAGTTGATACATGTACTGCTTGGCCACAGTAAGCCTGGTCCTGCTATATATACTAGGTGAGCTAGCTAAGATATGTAATGGAGGCATACCTTCAAGAGGTGCTAAGCATATTGATCACTGCAACTTCCAGGTTGTGTGGCTTGTCTTCCTTGCATGATACATCTTTTATCAAAAAGTCATAGGATAATGGCTCCTGGGACATGACAGCAATGAAGGGAGTTTGGCAAGTACTCTTCCATAACATGTTCCCTGGGATATGACAGCAATGAGGGGACAATGGTTCCTGGGACATGAAGGGAAGTGAGGGAGTACATATCTGTAACATAGCCCTGGAACATGACAGCTGTGAAGGGAGGTGGGAGGACTACTCATCCATAACATCTCCACTGGGACATGACAACAGTGAAGACTGAACAACTTCCTGAGCAGGATGAATTCCTTTAGAAGTTTTATGTGTGTGTGTGTGTGTGTGTGTGTGTGTGTGTGCGTGTGTAGATAGCTATAAATAGATATAGATAAATAGATGGACAGATAGATAGACAAACAGACTGCTAGACAGATAAATAGATAGCTAGATAGATTATATATCTGTATCTATCTATATATGTGTGTGTGTTTGTGTGTGTGTGTGTGTGTGTGTGTGTGTGTGTGTGTGTGTGTGTGTGTGTGTGTGTGTGTGTGTGTGTGTGTGTGTGTGTGTGTGTGTGTGTGTGTGTGTAGATAGCTATAGAAAGATGCCAGACAGATAAAAAGACAGATAGCTAGCTAGACAGATTATATATCTATCTATATCTATCTATCTATATCTATATGTTATATGTTTGAACGCTTAATTGTTCGAACCACTAATGATCGACCGCTAGTGATCGAACAATTAAATGTTCGAACATATAAAAAATTAATATTTCCCAAAAAAAAAAGAAAATGTAAAGGGTGTAAGAAGGGGGGCAAGCCCCCCTGCACCCCCCCCACTATTTAAATATACCAACTCCGAGATCGCATTTCAGTGTACTACAGTGCAGAAATGGAAAATTTCCCATTTCCTACACTGTAGTGTGATCCTGGAGTTGGTATATTTAAGTAGTGGGGGGTGTGGGGGGCACAGCCCCCCACTTGGATGGTGCAGGGGACTTGCCCCCCATTTTACACCCTCTAGTTTTTTTTTTTTTTGTTTAGTTTTTTTTTTTTTAATTTTTTAAAATATTCCAACATTTAAATGTTTGATCACTAAAGGTCGATTGAATTGAGTGATTTGAACATTTAAGCATTCGAATATTTAACATAGACCCATATCTACATTTATTTATTATCATTTGTTAACTGGGTTAGTCCAGATGGGCTCGTGGCCCATTTTCAGTGGAGACCTGAGGAGAAAATCTTCAATAATACAAATATTTAAATACAGAAAACTGATAACAAATACACTGACGTGGTCAGAAAAAATGAGATTATACAATAATATTTAAAAGACAAAGTAAAAAATTTACACAAGACAAAAATAAAATTTAAACATCTGTAGTTATGTCTATCCTAAATGATCACAGCAGTCAATTATATACATATTTATAGAGAGAGTTTGTTCCAAACAGATATGAGTAAAAAGTAGGAATAAGTGTCCTCAAGTAGATGGGACATTTTGCTGAGAAGGGGGTACTGAGAGGGGTACCCAAGGAGTGGAGAGAGGAGTTAAGTTGAAGCTTAATAAGGACAGAAGTTGGAGTTAGGCAGGTGGACTTTTAATTTTTCTTTAAAGTGGGATGGGTGGATGATGGAACATATGTCTCTAGCAAGTTTATTCCAAGTTTGAGAGATGGAGCCTTTATATAGGAGTTTGCTTACTGCTTTTTTTGGTTGGTAGATGTCAACACTAGTTGTTGATTTGAGGTACAAATATGAGAAGGTGTGTAGCTAGAGATGAAGGAAGAAAGAGCAGGGCAGGATGAAGGTTTGTAGAGAATGACGTGTAACATTTGAAGTTCTGATAGCAACAGTAGATGGGGGAACTCAAGCCAGTGGAGGGATGTAAGGGGTAGGCACTGATGAGTATTATATGGAGAGTTTGTGATGAATCTTGCTATCTTATTATAAGTTTGCTGGAGTTTGTTCAAGGTTGCGGCTTGAATGTTGGTGAACACAGGGGCAGTATAAAGAAGGGAGGGGAGGAGGAGTGCTTGAGCAAGGGAGAGTCTAGCATTTGGAGTTAGAAATATTTTGTTACGATAAAGTAAACCAAGTTTCTGTTTTTTTTTTTTTTTATGCATTGGAGAAGGTGCGTATTAAATTTGAGTTCATCATTGATGATGACTCCTAGGAGTTTAGTATGAGTTTCAGGTTTAATGATTGTAGAAGAAGTGATGGAAAAGGATTTGTGGTGAGTAAGAGAGTGTGGAAGAAACAGAAAGAGTTTGGCCTTTTTTGGGTTGAGGATGAGTAAATTACTGGTTAGCCACTGTTCAGTAGATGAAAAGGTATGTTGAGTGAGTGTATGGAAGTCAGTGATGTTATCAAAGATGGAGATAAGCATTGAATCATCGGCATATTGTATGATGGAGGATTGTTTGCAAGATGAGTGGAGGTCATTAGTGAAGATATTGAACAGGAGGAGGCCCAGGATGGAGCCTTGGGGTACTTCTATTGGGACAGGTAGGAATGGGGAAGAGGAAGAGAGCCATTTAACAGACTGTTGCCTGTGGGATAGGTAACTGGAGAACCAGGTAAGAGTGGAGGAGGATAGATTGAGACTAGCAAGTTTAGATAACAGTAGAGGATGGGAGACAGTATCAAACACTTTGGAAATGTCTAGAAAGAGACAGGAGATTAGTTTGTTGTTTTCTAGGGCCTCAGCAATGGTATGGATAAAGGCTAGGAGGGCTGTAGTTGTGATATGGCTAGGATGAAACCCATGCTGGGTGGGTTTGAGAAGATTGCTTTGGAGGAGGTGTTTTAGTAATTGTGAGTGGATGCATTTTTTGAGAATTTTAGAGAGGGGGGGATAGAATAGCTATGGGATGGTAGTTAGATGGGTCGGTAAGTAGCCACCTTTAAGAAGGGGAATAGTGAAAAAGGATTTCCAGAGGGTAGTTACAGTGAATTCCTGGAT
>NC_056730.1:724502710-724677710 GCF_019279795.1 Protopterus annectens | reverse complement strand
TTAAACCTTTCTGTATGAGTGAATATTTCAGACATTTTTTTTCCTAATTCTTTAGGCTATTATTTTGTAGCAGATGTTAGGATGCCCTTACTACATACTGACAATCTTTCTATCTTGTTACACTTTTTCAGCACACTTATGATTAAAACCCATAACACACAATTAGTCATACTTTAAAATCTGCAGTTTAATAATGGGCCTTACACTTAACCTGTGTGCACTATTTGTAAAAATATATATCTTATATTTTATAAAAAAAAAAAGTTGTCCTAAATCCTTTACAAATTCAATTGTTAGATTGTTTGAATGAACATTATCTAAGCTAATTAACTTCTTTCATTCTTTGCTCTCCTCCACCTGTCTGGTCAGTTACATGACTTCTCTGTTAGAGTACCTGTCTTCATTAGTACTTGGTTAAGTATGCTGCTGAGTATCTTAGATATTAAGTGGGAGGTTGATGTAATGGTTAAGGTGCTTATTAGTATTTGTGAACTAAAGGAAGTTGACAGCGCTCCTCTTAACTGGCTCTGGGTTTGAAGGGTATTTTGGGATCTCTCCTTTCAATGATGATGTTGCAATGGTGTTATCTTAAAAATCTTTCCCTTATGTTTTTTTGCTATTCTATTCAGAACCGTATTTTTCACTGACAACGTTACCATGGTTTTCGATAATGACTTCACTTTGTGTATTACCTTTTCACTTTCTTTCTTACAAATTAATTTTAGTTACTTTGCACAGTCACTCTCTCCATCCCCTTTGGAAAGAATGCTACTCTATAACCATCTGAATCTTGTCAGAATTATGATTAGACAATCTTTTTTAAATTATTTTGGCTTATTTTGCTACCAGTGGAATGGAATATGAAGTAACCCTGGTCATGTTCCTTATTCCTCTGTTCTCCTAAATAATGTCTGGATTTAAGTTTGCCCTTATAATGCTTGTAGTATTTATAATAAACTAGATTATTTATGTGCATGACATGCTATTTCATGTCTGGATTTAAATTTGCCCTTATAATACTTGTAGTATTTATAATAAACTAGATTATTTATGTGCATGATGTGTTATTTCATGTCTAGATTTAAATTTGCCCTTATAATGCTTGTAGTATTTATAATAAACTAGATTATTTATTTGCATGATGTGTTATTTCATGTCTGGATTTAAATTTGCCCTTATAATGCTTGTAGTATTTATAATAAACTAGATGATTTATGTGCATGACATGTTATTTCAGACAAATGGTTAAAAGAGGATTTCAGCATTATTTTCTATCACTTTCCTAGTTGCAGTAGCTTATTAACCTGTCATCCTTTTTCTAGGACAGAGGATAATGGTTTTCTTTTCAAAAAATACTTCCCCATTTATTACTTTTTTATACAATGAAAACCTTTATTAGCACAAGAAATGTAAGTGTGCAATAAACATGCAATCATCATGCATGGTGCACTTGATAGATTCCCCATTGACCTGTGAGATTGAAATATACCTAGCTATAAGCTACAATTCTCATAACAATGTAATGTTGCTAGTTTGAGCCCAAAACCATGGATTCCATTCATATTCAAGATGTTTAGTCCTAGAAATAATAACTTTGTTAATAAATTTAAATATGATATAACATCATTTAGACTGATTATAATACAAATTAATACCAAATTTCTTACACTGCTTCCAAGTTATCCAATCCCTAATATAATGGTTTTCTCAAACTATTCTTTTGAAATACCCTCCCCAGCACTTGGTACATTTTAGGTATACACTTATTACCCTCCGCTGTGTGTCACTGGATCCAAATATGTAAGCCATGGGAGGCAATTTTCTTCCTTCTATGATGACATCTCTTTTCATTTTTCAGATTTTTTTCACCAAGTTTTCTACTTCTATTATTTTCAGTCCTTCTTTGATTGTCCACCTTCTTGTTATTGTTTTCTGTGCTGCTGTTATTATAGTACCTGTTAGCCTATTTTGTTTTTATGTGCCTATGGCAATGAGATCCTGTAACCTCCATAGAGCCTTTGTCATTATTACTTCCTCCCTATTTTTCTTGTCACATATGTAACTTCTTCCTTCCAATCACTTAATACTGGACAATCCCAGAAGATATGGAGAAAATGTTAAATATTCTAATGTCAACTACCATATTTCCCCCTATCTTTAAGTGGTGATCTCCTCTCACAGGGTATGGGACCATCCTCCCCTCATATCTACTTCCTGTTTCTGCTGCTCCCTTAGTAATTCATATAGTTTTGAAATCAGTCCTCTGCTGGCATATCTCTCTTTTCTCATCCCTATTACCGAATGTATTAAATCTGGTCAGTTTTCTTCCTCTATTTTTGGCTAGTTGGGCCTCCTCATCTCCTTTTTTATTGCAATATATTCTAGAAATTTTCCCTCCAATACTATTCCCCTTGAATTTGCTTCCTCCCAGCAGAGGATTTTACTTCCTTCTTTCAACTAATCCCAATATTTTATCTGTTTTCCAACTCTTGTCTATCATTTTACTGGGGCTGAATCACTATATCTTTTATTCATGCCCCTATTGGAAGAATCTCCTCTCTCGAACTTTGCCAGACTTTTAATTGAAAGATTTCACTAACCTGACCTATTGCTTCTAAAATCTGAGTTGTAATTACTAGTGCATTTCTACCCCATAGGACCTCAAAAATATCTCGTCTAGGTAGCTATTGATTCTTTTTCCTAATCATCCTTTTATAAATTGACTCATCCTAGCTAAATATGCCATGTGTATTGCTCTTTCATAGTTTTTAATATTTAGGACTCCTAGCTCCGCATTTTCTTTAGCCAGAATTAGTCTACCCCACTTCACTTTGGGTTTATCTCCTTGGCATATAAATTCTTTTATCCTTTGATTTAACAGATTCTCCTCTGTTCCAATAAGTGGGTGCCAAAACCTTTGCAGTAAATATAGAACACAGGTGTTTCATGCCATTTTAATACTTGTACTCTCTGTACTAACTCTAGCTCTAATATCCTCCAACTCTGTAGGTTCTTACTACGGTCTTCCATCTGTCTCTGAAAAGTTTCCCTCCATGCTTCTCTGAATGTTTCCCTTAAGCATATTACCAAATACTTCAATGCTTCCTGTTATCTTTTTTGTTCTGTGACGTCTGAGCATGATCCAGTTTTTCAACACTCATCACTACCATTTATGTTTTCCCATCATTCACCTTAAACCCAGATAATTTCCATATTCTGTCAATATCCCGCACACTTCTAAATGTGCATACACTGTTATTTTTAAACTCTCTTATTTGAGCATCTAATGATATATATATATATATATATATATATATATATATATATATATATATATATATATATATATATATATGTTGCAGATAACGGGAGGAAAGCAGACACCCCTGCCTTTTTCCTCTGGCTGACTTAAACTTCTCAAATATTTGATCTAGTATCTTCACCTGCACATGGGATCCTTCATATATCTTTAACAACTCTATATATTCTTGTTGGAACCTCATTTAGTCCCGCACATCAAACAGAAACCCCCAGTTTACTCCATCAAATGCCTTCTCAGCATGTAAGGCAATGAAGACCATCCCTTGATTAATAACCTCTGCTGTACTTATTACCATGAAAACTTTATGGACATTACCAAAAGTTTTTCTGCCTTGCACAAAACTGTGTTTATTGTCAAGTATAATATTTGGTAATATACCACATATCTAGATGCCAATACTGTCATGAGTATTTTATAATCATGGTTTGTGATGGTAATCTGTCTTTAAGAGCCCAGTTCTTCTGGATTATTTCCTAGTTTTGGCAGAACCACTACACAACCCTTTGCCACAATTCTGGGAGCTTATCTTCCTTCAAAACCTTGTTAAATATTATCTCCCATATTTTGCTTATTTATTCCTCTCCATTCTGTGCAACTTTATAAGAAAGCCATCACTACCAGGTAATTTCTCTTCATCTGTTTATTGCCTTCTCAGTTTCCTACACTGTAATGTGCGCCTCTGACCTTCTTCATCTGTCAACTCCTCCAAATCAATACTGCTGAGGCAATCTCTTGTTTTTTCACCTTTCTTTCCATTACACTCTTCCCTTCTGTACAACTGGCTATAGTACTTTAAAAACTCTTGTGCAATCTATTTTTGTTCTTCCATTGCTTCACCTCCCTTTGCCCTTTTTAATTTCCATATCACTTTTTCGAGTTTTTGTAGCCTATTCTCTAAAGAAGCAATTCACATATCTTCTTTCTCTTACCATTCTAGCTTTCTTTTCCTTAACTCAAATTCCTCTTCCTTAGACAGCCCCTCACTTTGTTTGTAGTTCTCTTATTTTCCTTAATATTTAGTTATTTTTCTTTTGATTACCCAGTTTGTCTGACTAGGTTTAGTAAAAAAAAAAACTTTTCACATACAAGTCTACACTCAATGATACCCCAAAAATAAAGCCCATAAGATAAACAAACATTATAAGTAATACTCTTGTCAAAGAGGATTTTATTATACAACATGCAGATGGCTCTCTTTGCTATCTAGAGCTATGGTCTGCAATATTATGCACACACACACTCAAGTGACTGCATCACAGGTACCAATATGATTCTATCATAGTCCCTGCATGTGTAAATAACCTGAGACATACCTCATTGGTCTAGATGAATAGAGACATTAGTGATGTCTCAGTGAATATGCATGACAGACAGGTATGTGCCTTGCATTAGACAGCATTCTATCTTCACCAGGGATAATGCCACAATATGAACAGAAAATTATTGATTTTAATAATTGGCTTAGTTTCTGGTGTGAATCCAGGGGGGATTCAATAGCTGTCAGCATGGGAAGACATGGTTAATAGACCATGTTGCAATGCTAAGGATGGCCTGCACCTGTTCCCCCTTATCTTTTGGATATTGGCTAAAACTTTATCCAACCTCTTAGAGGCTTTTTAGGCAATGCCAAAATGACAAAACTAACGACATAACCAAAAAAACCCCCAAAAAAGACAAAACAAAAAAACAACAAAAAACTCAAGGTAACCTTAAGTTGTTATTGAATAATGCTAGGAGCCTAAGCAAGAAACTCCACACCCTACAAGCTCTCCTCGGTCTGGGGAATGTGGATATTTGTGCTGTTACCGAGTCTTGGTTTAATACCTCAGAAAGTTCCCCAGCAATGCAATGTTACTGTACCTTACACACATGTAGGCCTACAACACCACAGACAGGAGCTAAAGGTGAAGGTATCTCAATCTACGTTAGCAACAAATACAACTCCAGGTTGCTTAAACAGGATGATGCTCTGGAGTTAATTCACATCCAAGCCTCCATTGACAAGATTCCCTACCATGTCCTGGCCAGCTACAGGTGATTGTCTATTACCTGCAAAGCTCACAGCTCTTACCTAGGCCTACTAGAGGGGCTCACCATTCAACCAAGTACCCCATTCATGACAGACTTTAATTATCCCTCTAGAGACCTGGACATGTACACAGCCTGTAACTCACAGGCACTGCGTGTTCTGGACTTTATCAACACAAACACCCTGCACCAGATAGTGCACACCGCAACCAGGGGTTCAGACTTATTGGACCTAGTACTCAAAATATGGGAGAGCATTGCAGCCTCCCCTATGTCATGTCCTCATTGGTGAGGATGGACCACAATGTTGTTTCCTTTGAAATAAATATCAATCTGAAAAAACAAGGTAAACTCGTAATAGTTAGGCAAACTTCATCCTATTAACTGCTAGTTTGTCAAAATTCATGGCAACCTCAAACCCCAAGAACACAGCTATCTCTGCAGAATTATTCACAAAAACTCTGTACAAACATGTAAATGTTTGCATTGAGGCTGCTGTGCATACCAGAAGTAAGCCGAAATCTAACAAAAAAAAAAAATAGTGGTGAAATCCTTACCTCTACAGGGTTTAGAATAAAAGAAAAACGTCATGGCCAAAATCAGAAACAACAACTCTCTAATTCGATTAAACAATAAACTAAGAGGTCTAATAAAGTTCAACTAGGCCAGTTATAGCATAAGGATAGCCTCCCAGGCTAAGAACAAATCACAAGGCCTTATTCAGGTTTAAAGTTCAACTAGCCCTATCATGCCATCAGGATAGCCTCCCAGGCTAAAGACAGTTACAAGGCCTTCTTCAGCTATATCAGAAACCTGAAAGGTAACACTCAGCAGTGTGCAGAACTGGTCATAAATGGCACAACCTTCACTGATCAGGATGACACAGGGAATCTACTGGCTGATAAATTTATATCTAACGTCACCCTCTCACTCCCCCCTCACTACCCCCTGTGAAATCACTTCTAGCATATCTCCTCAACTATCAACAGAAAGCATGTTCTGATGGTGCTTGCTAAGGCCAAAAATAGTGTTTCAATGGGCCCCGACAATATCTCTGGTTGCATCCTAAATAGCCTAAAACATGATCTAGCAGGACCACTTGAGACACTCTTCATCGATAGCCTCAAAACAAGTTATATACCAGATGAATGGAGGGCCACAATGGTCATGTATCTTCATAAGTGTGGATTGTCAACTTACCCCAGGAACTACAGACCCATCAGTCTGAAAAGTCTAAAAGGCAAAACCATGTAACAAATTATCATGGAAATGATCAACAAGGACAATGGTAACCTACAGACACTGGACCTATTCCAGTTTGGCTTTAAGGGAAGGTCTTGCCTACTCAACCTGACAGACTTCTTTGAGAGGGTCACCAAGGCTTAGGATGAAGGGAAAACAGAGCATACTGCCTACCTTGACCTGGCCGAGACATTCGATACAATACCCCATTCACGTATTATTGACAAACTCACAGAACTAGATATAAATCCATACAGAATTCACTGGATTGATGGCTGGCTCACAGATAGGATCCAAGAAATCATGATTAGTGAGATGGCCTTCACTAGGAGATTGGCCACAAGCAGAGTACCCCAGGGTTCAATGTTATACCCACTCTTGTTTAGCATCTACTTGTCAGACGTCAAGGCAAATGAAAAAGGCCCCTGGCTTACCAAGTTCGCAGATTACTGTAAATTGGGAGTTATTATGGCTACCCCTCATGACACCGGCATCCTATGAGAGGCTCTAACATGAACAAATGATTGGTGCCAAAGCCACTGATTAAAACTCAATGCAAAGAAATGCATTATAGTTCCCTTTGAGAAATCATTCACCCAAGCTAATTACTCCATTGATAAAGCACCCTTAAGAGTTATCCCAGTAGTGAAGGATCTGGGAACATATGTAGACAATAATCTGGCCTTCGACCAACACATAGCTAAGACCGTAAGAACATCATTCTGTGTCGCCCAGCTTATAAGCAAGGGTATGGTGTTCAGGTCCAAGAAAGTTATAGTACTACTCTAATCAGCCCTTATCAGACTCATCATTAAGTACAAAACCCCCTTTGGCATGTAGCTAGCCAGGCTCTTACAACTGTTAGAATGGCCAGAAGAATTTAGGGTATGAATATCCTGTCCTACACAGATTACCTTAAGACCTTATTTCTGTAGTCAGTCTCCTACAGGTTACTGAGAGGCAGTCTATGTGTGTCATATAAGACATTCTGAGATCCACCTATGATGGAACTCTGGCACTTCTGCAAAACAAACAGTAATTGAAAAACTAGATCCCAGGACCTGAACTTTGCCTCCAATATAAATAAAATATGCTGGAGAGACTGACGTATCTCAAAGGATTCCCGCACTATGGAATAAGCTACTCTTTCAATAGCTTCTCACTCCACTAAATTAAGCAAAATAAATGCTCTTGTACGTGCATATTTATCAGAAAAAGATGTTTGTATGAAAATATCTTATTCCTGCTCACATACTCTCCAATTCTCTGCATTATTATGATCAAACACAAGTGGACTGAGCCTGTGAAATGCCTTTGCCATATCAACACACAATACTAAAGACCCTTGGCATTGCGTACAAACATACACACATATATGTCAGAAACTTATGCCAGAACTTGTAATTATGCCCAATAGCACAACAGACTCTTAAAAATAATTGTACTGTAATTAAGCACACACTGCAAACACTTTGCACACTCTGAAATGCTTTGAGCAACTCTAGTTATACTTTGAATAGCTTTGCTCAATGTGAAATAGTAGCTCATGTCAAAACATGGTCGTTTACTAAAAACATGCAGCCGCCTTGCTTTTTTTATGCTTATTTTACCTTTTTATTGTACTTGCTATGCTCATTTGACCTCTTATCATGCTCATTATACTTTTCTTGTGCTTCTTTTACTTTTAACATGCTCGCTATACAAATCAGAAGTAACCATGAACATCCTCATAAGTATTTCTGATAATTCTATCAAATATCGTTTCAAATATTTTGTTTAATCAATAATGCATTTTGTGACTTTCATTTCATTAATAATGCATTTTGTGCTACTCATTTGATTAATAATGTTTTTTGTGCTTTGCCAATACTTTGCATTGTTTTCTTTACAAAGTAAATCATTTATGCAAGTTTTGGTTGCCTGAAGTTAATTTCTGGCCTTTTTTAATCATTTGAGCATTGTATCACCCAACCAGATCAATGTACCTTCACCGTTAACTCAGCACCTCATGGCTTGAAGAAGTTGCACTCTCTATCCCGGTTCTGACACCATGTCACTCGTCTGGTCAGGATAAAACAGACAAACAGTTGTGGGTTCATTTCAAGCAGCTTTATTATATACAAACACTTCAGGATTGAGGCTTAGTAACTTAAACTTAAATAAACTTATAAACTCACAGAATTGCAACAGACCATAAAATACTAATAACTAAAAAGAAAGTAAAGGGTCTGGGCACACTGAAATTGGCTATAAATGAATTTATTGTAAAAAGTCCATACACAAGCACTTTTACCCTGACATAATGCAAGGCTTTTTCAAGTGAATAAAAAAACTCATTAAAAATCCATTTAAATTCATTTAAATATCCCTGTTAATACAGTAAATATAACTGTCATGTGTTATAAACATATTATTTGTCTAAAACATAATATATTGTTTCAAACACTCCTAGTGTAAAACATCTCAAAATTAAAAAAAACATTATAATGTGTTACCTAAATGTTGATAATCAAAGAAACTATTATCAGCAGCTCTACTCATGTGCTCACATTTTATCATAGCTTAATTGCTTTTTACTGCGGTAGCGCTGTCACCTCATAGTAAGACGTTGTCCCATTCAATTCTCAGCTAAAGCGTCTTCTGTCTGGAGACATGTGTGAATGGACGTACCTTCGTTGAAGGTTGTGCGTCAGGGCTGGCAACTTGGCACGTAAAAATCTGTCTCCCTGCAGTTTAACCAGTTCTCCCAATCTCACTCCCTAGGGTCTATGGCAACCTGCTCTAAGAGACCAAAATAAAAGCTTTTGTGGTTTGGTTCCATATGAAGATGTTTACAGAGTGCATTGTTCAAACAATGAATGCAGAGTGGATGTAAATATTAATGGAAGTGAGAACATCAATGGGTTACAGCAAATTAACAATGTTATTATCTTAGTTTTTGAGCTAAAGACACCAAACCCACTGGACCCCAAAGTAGGTTTAGACTACATTACACATTCAACAGAGGGGGGTGAGGATAATATCAGTGAACAGGATTTTTCTGCAGGCTGGGGGAAAGGCAAGAACCAAGGAAAGACCAAGAAGAAGATGAAGGTATAGTTACTGGTGAGGATGGTGTGACCTTGTCTTATAATGGTTTTAAGATATTCAACCTAAGGGGAATAGAAATTAAATTACATTTTGATTATTCGAAAAGGGTTTCAAATTTGTTCCATCAAAGTGTTTTGATGTATGTGATACCTTAATTGAACTAAAATTATTTGTTAGGAAACTGAATTTTTCCTTACTGTTTGATCAACAACTTAGAAACAGCAAAACTACTTTTAGGAGACCCAGTGTTTATAATCCACCCATACATCCAGCATTACAAGTTTTTAAAGCTGTATGTGCATCCGATATATACACACTGAGTAATAATAAGAGTAGAGGGAACAAATGGAAGTACAAACCAAATTTAACCATTAGGGAGAATGAAATATTGGAAGAATTAATGGCTGATAGGGAAATTTGCATTATGAGACCAGATAAAGGGTGAGGAATGGTCTTGGTTAGTGCCATCGATTATTCGAGTAAAATCTTAGAAATGTTAAATGATATTAATATATATGTGCCAGTGTCCACCAACAAAATCAATATTGCATATAGAAAAGTGGACTTAGCAATGGAAGAACTAATGTTGGAAAATAGGCTGGATCAGAGTGTGGGGGAAATATTGCAGATTAAAAAACCTAGAATTGCATCTTTTTTTGGCATCCCTAAGATGCATAAAAGCACTATTAACCCACCATATAGGCCTATTGCTTCTGGTGAAGGATTGAAAACTTACCCTATAGCCACTTTCTTAGATCATTCTTTGAAACACATAATAGAAGACTTTGAACATCTACTAAAAGACTCCTGGGACTTCTTGCAAAGTCTAACACCAGGAATATGTGAGGGGGAAACATTTTTTCTGACCATTGATGTGGTTGATTTATTTTCCTGTATTCCTATGGAAGAAGGTTTGGAAATGTTTTATTCACTTTTAAGTGAAAAGAGTTCTTCCCTCAAAGTGGATGTGGATGCAATGGTGTACCTTATGAGAATAGTATTGGAGAATAATTTCATTTATTTTGAAGATGAGACATTCAAATAGGTTCAAGGCGTAGCTATGGGGGCAGCATCTGCTCCCATATATGCCAATTTGGTCCTTTTAAAGTGGGAAATGACATACTTATTCAATACCACCTATTGGCAACATATAAAGTTATACTGTCATTATTTGGACGACATCTTTGTTGTATGGGAAGGGCCTAGAGATCTTTTAACCACCTTTATAGAATACTTGAACTCCACCACTAGTTTCTTAAGATTCACATACAAATTTGACCCTACAGGGATTGACTATCTGGATATTAGGTTGGACAAAAGTAATGGGCGATTAAAATCTAGGATACATCGAAAAGAAACATTCAGTAACTCATACATCCCCTATAATATTGCACACCCTTGGAAGCAGAAAAAAAGCATAGTTAAAGGCCAGATGGTCAGAGCTGCAAGAATGACCTCAGAAAGAGATGATTTTATGGAAGAAATACAGCTGATGTCCAGATTATTTAGAGCAAGGGGTTACCCGAATAAGTTAATAGAAACAGTAGCTACAGAAATTATTGAGGGATGGGAAAGTAAATACACACCTTTATTAGGAAATAAGCAACAATGTTCCACTAACAAACTAGATGAGAACACACAACAATTTGGAAGAGCCTTAGTGATACAATATAGTAATGTTTCCAAAGAAATAAAAAACTCAGTTGAAAAAAATTGGAAAATGTTAAAATTCAACCAGGATATCGCACACAAAGTAGGTGAAACTCCACATTTTGTTTTTAAAACAGGAATGAATTAAAAAAAAAAACTGTTTGGGAAGAACAAAAACAAAGGTGGACCTCAGGGAACTTTTGGGACAAGAAGATGTGGAAGGTGTAACTACTGTCAATATATTATTGACAAGGAAAAGGTGATGTTAAACAATGATATGAATGGCATTGAGATTTTTAGGAAGGGTAACTGTATGACTAGATGCATAGTATATCTGGCCCTATGTAGAGACTGTCCAAGTTTCTACGTAGGAAAGTCAGAAAGGACATTTATAAGTGTATTTATGAGCATATTTACCATATAAAGAAAAAAAGTTTGAACAATGCCCTCTATAAACATCTTCATATGGAACCAAGCCACAAAGACTTTTATTTTGCGATTTTAAAGCAGGTTGCCACGGATCCTAGGGGGGGAGATTGGGAGAACTGGTTAAACTGCAGGGAGACATTCTGGCAAATAAAATTAAATGCAACAAATTCCCCAGGTCTAAATGACCATATTTCAATAAAACCCTATCTGATTAAAAAAGCAAGTAAGCTATGATAAAATGTGGACACATGAGTAGAGCTGCTGATAATAGTTTCTTTGATTATCAACATTTAGGTAACACATTATAATGTTTTTTTTAATTTTGAGATGTTTTACACTAGGAGTGTTTGAAACAATATATTATGTTTTAGACAAATAATATGTTTATAAGACATGACAGTTATATTTACTGTATTAACAATTATAATGTATTAACTAATGGAAGAGGGTATGCCTTTAAAACTTGTTGGCACCTTTTTGGGAGTAGGGATATTTAAATGAATTTAAATGGATTTTTAATGAGTTTTTTATTCACTTGAAAAAGCCCTGCATTGTGTCAGGGTGAAAGCACTTGTGTATGGACTTTTTACAATAAATTAATTTATAGCCGATTTCAGTGTGCCCAGACCATTTACTTTCTTTTAAACTTTTAAACTGACTACTGCATTCATGCATGTTAACACTCTGGCTGTTGTCTCAAAATGGCACTGCTGCCTGCATGTGCTCTTTATTTATATGAACGTGCCCTCACTTTGAAATGCTTCTTAAAGTTACCACAGACACACACACACACACACACACACACACACACACACACACACACACACACACACACACACACACACACACACACACACACACACACTATTCTACATATACTTAGCAGGCAGGGCATCACTGCACAGGAAAGGGATACCCAGTGCTGCACATAGGTGTAAGGGAACCTATGGTGGGCAGCCTAAACTGCCCCAACAGAGTCCAGCAGTAACAGGAGAAGCCACTAGTTCAGGTACATGGCCAGAATTAAGGGCTAAATGTTTTAAATGTAACCAGTGGGGCCATATAGCATATAGATGTCCATGGAAGCAAAGTGGGGAACAAAAGGTGAGGGAGCCAGCAAGTGGGAATAACAGAATGCCAGCGGTAAGTTGTCTGGAGACAACAAGGGTTCCAAACTACCACAAGAGGTTATATCCTATCTTAGTAGATGGGAAACAGGACACTGCTAAGAGAGACATAGTCTTTGACCTAACCATTGTGAAGCCTGCAATGGTTAAAGAGGAGCACTACTTCCTTTGGCAGTCTACTCCAGTCAAACCTTTAGGAGGGAAGCCATTGCAAATACCTTTGGCTAGGGTTCACCTTGACTAGAAGGGTGGAAAAGGAAGGAAGCAAGTGGGTGTGTTTGAGGATATCCCTGCAGATGTCTTAGGGAATGATTTTGATAATGTAGTTCCTTATGTGCATGCAGTTACATGCAGTCAGGCTTGGAGACAGGCATGTGGGTCTGGTAGTCTGGGGGAGACCCAGACAGACCTCACACCTGAAGCCAAGGCTGGTGAGATGGCTATTTCAGAGAGGGAGATACCCTGTAGCAGTGAGCCTGAAAGTGAGCCACAGCTGCTGGTAGGTACTGATGTTCCCTTGCACAGAGTGACTGCAAGAGCAAAGGTGAGTGGTAGTACCCAGAATGACAGTGAGGCACGGCTGTCAGAAGATACCAGACTTCCTGTGGAAGGGGAGCTGGGAAGGGTCACAAAGATAGAGTGAAGACAGGCTCAGGTCTTGGACCCTACATTACGAGGCTTAAGGGAGGTAGCTGGGGAGACAACTGATTCTCAAGGAAAAGGGGAGTCTGTATATGGGAACAAAGGGTTACTGTATAGAGAGTGCACCACTGAGGTATGGCTAGAGGGTGAGGTAATACTGCAGTTGGCAGTGCCCAGAGTCTACAAAAAGTAAAAAAAACAATAAAAAACAAGCAACTTGAAACCAAAGGATATCACCAACACAACAAGTTCCCAAAAGGAATTTATTTAGCACTTTCATCTTGTTTGTATCAAAAGATTTCATTAGAATGAAGAAAATAATAAAATCATACAATATAAAAAAACACATATAAATCACATGGTGATAATCAACCAGTAACATCAAAAATCTAATTAAACAATGAATTAACTACCTAGCAACTAAAAACAAACATTAAATGCAATAAGAACGTAACCTAAGGAAGCTAGTTATACTGAAAGTGTCATTCAGTCCAGGAAAAACATGAGCATTTAACCTGATTTGCCAAAGAAGCTCTTTTTAGTTCCACCATATCAGCCCAAAGCCCTCCCCGGGGATCTTTCCTAACCCCTTTAATACCAAAGAAATGAAACTGATGGTTAGGGTAACATTCAGTGTGTCTATACAAAGCATTATTAATGTTCATATTATGCATATCCCTAACATCATTTAAATCAGCTTTGACTAGACTCAAGGAGACCACCAGGCTTAAATCAAGTGACATCTATTACATGTATTTTAAAACTGAGGAGTTTAACTAGGTGATTTAGTCTTAGGGCAGGAGTGGAAACAAAGATATTGTCCTTAGATGTGGTTTTATAACTTGTTTTTAGATAGGTTTTATATGTAATAGAAAAGAGTGGTAATGTTTTGAATATGTACTTAGTGTTTTTTAATTGTTAAAGCACATTTTGCACAAGGGAGGGAAAGGGGGTGTGGTTGTTTCTATTAATGATTTAAAATGATTTAAAATGTTTCAAAATGTCTTAATTAATTAATTGTTGAAGAAAGGAGGTCTGTTTACTACTATAAAAGTCTTCTTTTAAAATGTTGATTTGTCTGATGAAGTCTGGCCATTGAGCTCAACGAAAAGCACTTTACCTGGACTTGTCTTTGTTATTAAACTTGAAGTGTGCAGTCTTTGTTTCATTGGCAGTTATTTCTTCAGATAATACCATACTGCATAAAATAAAGTCTTGTGAATTATCACAGTCCCCAGCTACTGGATCTCATTCCAAATGTCTTTGGATAACTAGAAGGACAGATGATCCAGTGGGAATGCAATAATGGCTGTGGAAAGAATAGGGGATCAAAAAAGAGCAGAAAAGATTTCTCTCATCTCATATTACCCTTTTCTTCCTTCATGGACTTCCAACCATCTCCTACACTTGCTCTGAATAATTGGTGTTCCTTATGCATTTAATTTTCATACCCTGTTACAGCCAAATCACATAAAACTGTTGGACTTCCTCAGATTGTTCAACGATAATAATAGCCATAATAATAACAGTAATGATCTCAGGTCTCTCTCTAGTAATGCCATTAGTCATTCACCACCCCATTTCTAACTATTTCTAAAAATGTATGTTTATTTTTTAATTATTTGTTAAACTGGGCAAGTGGACTAATACATGCAAATATTTCCAACCATATTCCAGACCATAAAAATAAAGGTAAGGAATACATGCTGGGATAATTTAGAACAGTTATTAAATATATTTTTTTGGCAGTTGGGAGGAAATTAGAATGCCTTATGGAAACCCACTCAATTGTTCAGTTTCCTCTAATACACTGCTCTGAAAAACTCCTCCCCAGTCTATTTGAACCATTTTTAAACTTTATACTGTTACATGTCCCCTATTTTATATGCAACTCTGAAACTGAGATATATGGCTGCACTATATTTATGTCTAACTAGTTGTGTTACTGTTTTTTCACTTTTAGCCAAGTTACTCCTTTCTGTATCTATCTCTGCCTCCCATGACACAGAACACATACCCTGTGCTTTCCTTCTGTAGGTTTATTTTGCTCCTACTTGTTGCCTAAACAAGCATTTCTCTGCTGCACTGTTGAACTGATAACATTCCATCACAAGTTTTCATGATCAAAAGTTACCTCACATCTCAGTTTTTTATGTTTGTTAGTGCTTGTTTTTATGTCTGAGACTGACTAATCTAGTTATTTCTTCAAAATGCATTCATAGTGAATCATAAACCCTATCTCATCAAATAAGCACGAGAAAACATAGTACCTTTCCATCAGTATTAAAATTATGTCTGTTCCCCACAAAACTAACCATCTAGTTTTGTGGGGTACACAAAACTAGATGGTTAGTCAAACCAGTTTTGATTTGAAAACCCAGATGAGTACTTGGCAACAGCAACTGACAACTATGAAACAATGAGCAGCCAGTATTGTCAACCATACAAGAGCTGTGCAGTTCCTACAAATACTGGCTAGCCAGTACTGCAGTGCATATTGGGAAATGCTGGCTTCTCCACTAATGAAACCTGTAACTACTAGAGAGCAAGACTACCAGTAGGCAAATGTCTTTCACTTTAAGCCTGCATAGTCTTGTGTTGGTGTCCTTGACAGAGTGTGGTGGCCCTGTTGCACCAAATAGGTCTAATTGGCCTAAGGCCAGTTTAGATTATAGTGCAAAGGTTGCTTATAAATATTACTCTCCATAACAATCGAGTAATTCTTTTAACATTTAGATAAGATTACAGTTTACATTACTTACAGTGCTGCTATACAAACATATGAGATATAAAAATTAGAAAAGTGCAAAAAAGTATAGCTGAAATATGTAAACAAATAATGCATATTATGTTAAAACACACTGTAAAAAGATCATTGACCTATTACTCAATGTAAGTAATGAATGCAGACATTGTAGAAGGTGTGCTATTGGAGAAGGCAGTAATGTATTTGCACAACAATTGTTATTGTATATATAGTGTACGAAGTTATAATACATTTTATATTTGATAATATTACAGCCATACTTGTAATATATGACACATTCTATTAGAAAATATGTAAAGCTAAGACATATACATAGCAATTACACTGAATAGTGTCTGTACTAGGGTATGCCCAACTACTTGTTGAAGAACTTGATCTATGCACTGTGCAGGAGAGTTTATTTCAAATTTAACTTAGTGAAATTATAATCAATGCATTTATACAGGTATCGTGACATCTAGCAGTTTATAATTAGGATGTTGGTTGAATTTAGTTTTTAAGAGGAAAAGCTGTTTCATATTTTTAGTGTGAAGACATTTTTGGAGATTGATTAGTAGATAATTGTTTAACAGAAGTCCTTTTACATGAGTTTAGAAGGATGCAGTGTGGAACCCCCCCGGGACATCCTAAAACAAATTTGGTTGTATTATGATATATTTATTCCAGTTCTGTTCTTTATGATGTGCACCACTTTTTTGCCGTTGTAGATGAGATAGGGGCTACCTTTTCACAATTCACACTTCTGGTACCAATTTATTTGTGATGTTGCAGGCTTCAAATCCCCATTGCTGGCACCAAATAATATATTGAGAGATTGGCCTAAAGAGCATATGTCTCAGGTACTAACACCTGCCGTATCCAGATAAACTTTGCACTGCATTGCTATAGATTAGAGTCATAATCATTCTTTCTCCTGGATTTCACTCACTTCAGCTTGAGCCCAGTACCTTCCTCTGAAATCTTACCATCATTACCTGAACCATGAACAAGATAATTCTGAACATACACAGACACACACACACACACACACACACACACACACACACACACACACACACACAGTATTTTCTAGGACTGGTTTATTTCTTCACTATGAATTCCTCCTTTCTAAACTATATGGTAATATTCTTCTCAGGTAAGTAAACCATTCTAGCATGTGGAACAAACAGTTTATTCTTGAAGTAACCCAACTGTTCATATGTATTTTCTATCAGCAGCTTGAGAATAACTTTTTGAAAGGTAAAAGCCAACATATTTTTCTGTATTGTTACAATGTGCATAATGTTTAAGGTTATAGTAAATAAATCACAGCCACAGACACTTAAAATTTAATAATAAAACTATTTACATGAAAAGCATAACATTAAGGAACATACTAAATAAAATTAAATATATAAGGTTCAAAGATGGCTGCCGTTCTGTGAACACTACTAATCTACAGCTCTCCATACAATCAGTGGAAAATCTAACCCTGAGGATATATATAACGTTCTTTTTTACAGTAAATCTAAGGAAAAACAACTATAACTTCAACCAAGTATCACACAGGTGGTGACCGGAACTGAAAAACGAACTAATCAGACAGGATTATAACAGATCATTTGACTCTGAAGAGAGTCTCAAACAAATGAACCCTGTGCTCAGGAATATTGGCCTATCTACACTGATCTTACATCAAGTTTCTTTGTTGATCTATGATGTCGAAAGAAGGAAAACATATGGACACAACAACTTCAAAAACTAAACTTTCTGTATTTCTTTCACCGGAGAAAGATTTAATTCAAAAAGACAGAAAATCACAAATTAACAGGAGCATTTAAAACCAGGGAATAAAAATAAACCGGAGCAAATGGCAAACATGGAGGATATTAAAACAGCTCTACTTCCCATGCAAGAAGCGATAAAAGAACTATCTAATCAAGTGCAATCATTTGGAATTTCTTGCAGTCAAATTCTGGAAAGAATGGATAAAAATGATGCAAAAATTACTGAGAATGAAGATAAAATAGCACTGCTAGCCAAAAAATCTGAAGCACATGATGAGCAGGACATTCATTCTATGCAAGCTAAAATCATTGACCTAAAGGCGAGGTCTAGGAGAAACAATATAATCATCAGAGGAATACCGGAATCTGTACAATACAATGATTTAATTCCATCAGTCATGCAAATATTCACAGCATTATTCAGTAACTCGGTAACTGCCAACAAATAACAATAGAGCGAGCCCACAGAGCCCTGAGGGAATCACAAGCTTCTAACATACCAGGACCTGTTTATGCTAAAATTCTTAACTTTCAAGATGTCAATAAGATATTACTAACTGTTAAAAAAATGGGGGCTCTATTATGTGGCAAAACAACAGAATTTCTTTGGCTCAGGACCTGCCTTTGCAGATTAGGCAAGCCAGACAGCTATTATCTCCCTATTGCAAGTTTCTTATTGAAAAACAAATAAAATTCCAAATGAAATACCCAAATACATTAATATTTACATTAAATGGGACTAGACATTCAGTTACAACAAAAAAAGAAGCAAAAACTACTTTTCTGGTGATTTTTAAAAGCTTACCTGCTTCAGAGACCTAGAGTGAACTTCCGATGGGCCTGGCAGGGCATCCGAGGTCAGATCCACATTGTACTGCATGTTGAGGTCTTATCTTTGCTTTGTTTGTCCTTTTATTGCTCTAGGCCATTTTTTACAACAGGTACGATCTTCTTTTGGTGTTATTTACTCGCGCTGTGGCATTTCCGAAGTTTTACTGCCTCCACGATGTCGAAATGTCCCATGAATGGAGCCAAAATGGTTTTGCTGCTTCAGAGGGCATATTATTGATGTGGCACTTCCGGAAGTCCGTCGGGATAAAGGGTCCCCCTTTGTGAAGCTGTCAGTCACTCTGGAGTGTCGCAAATTCAACGAAGAGGCTCCAGGACTGTTAAAATGTGAAAATTATTTATAATAAACATCTTTAGTACTGGTATTACCTTAATACACACAACAGTAGCCCATTATTACTCCCAATGTTTAGTAAACACCAAGTTAAATACATAACTTGTTCAAACATACAAATGAGATAACTATACATATAAAACAGATCTGAGATTGCAAGACTTTTAGTAATGAGGGGTTAGGGAACTAATCATATTAATCTACCAAGGTGTTATCACATATTTTATTTTAACCAGTATACATATATATTTTACATATATAGGTTTAATCTCCCTTATATATAATCCTTGCTATTAACCTTGTTATAGGAATATATCTTAAATGTACTACTTAATAGTAGGCTTATATTTTGAGATGTTTGGGAATTCTCTGTGGTAACATTTCTACCTTATTAGTAGATAAAAGTATAAGGGTAAACTTAAAATTGCTAGATGTTAAAACAGGCATATAGATATTTGATTAAATGTTTCATACGTATAGTTGATATTAAGTTTAAAAAAACCTTCTGAATTGTTATTTATTCAGGTTTAGGGTAACTGTCAGGACCACTCAGCCTATCTGACTAAATATTTAAATGTTTGTCTATTTGCTCTAGTTCAGATTTACTAAAATTGTTAAGATTTTTTTTTACAGGTGGTAGAAAGTTTTTCCCAATGTGAAATAAGTTGTTTAGTGTTAAATATCTGATGTTAATGTCTCAATCTGGTTTCTTGGCTGAAGTGTAGGTACACATATAAATAAAGGTAAAACAAACTCATTAGTTATTTCAGGAACACCATGGTTTCATTTATCTGAGAACAAATGTTTAAATAATGTCCCAAGTATTATTGTTAGAAAAATGAGGGTGTTCCTATGGAGGCAAAGGACAATAATTGTATATCTTGTTGTTCAGTTTTGCTCTGTCTCTCTCTTATTTTAACTGTAATGACAAGAGGTGTAGAGGAATAGTGGTGTTTTAAAGGGAATGGGTAGATTAGGCTTTGTAGACATAGTTGTTCTGTGTATAGGTCCATTCCATGTTGTATTCTTTTTATATGTAAAGTTCTATAATATTTACCTGTTAATACCACTAATTTTTTAAATTTTTAACTTTGTTAAAGACCTATACTATTCCTGGTCCAGGGGTATAGTGGGTAGGCACTGGTATGGGACGGGATCTCAAGAATGCTTTCATAAAATATATCTGTTTAACACTCAATTGCTTTTAATATACTATTTACGAGTTCTAGAATACCAACATAAAAGAAATTTATTGGAATGTGGGTAATAGATTCATGGAATATTAAGGGGCTCCAGAACTTGAAAAAGAGGAAATTGTTGCTTCATTTATTTCTTCAGGCTAAGGCATCTTTTATATTACTTCAGGAAACTCATTTGACCAATGACCAATGGACTGAAATAAAGAAGAAAAAATGGATAACAGAAATTATTGCCTAGGAAGGTAAAACTAATAGTGCGGGAGTTGCAATAATTAAAAAAATCAATATCAAGATAAAATTTTAGATTCTAAAATGGATAAAGAAGGAAGGTGGTGCTATGTGATTCTCTCTTCTACTCTTTATGATAAACCCATCATACTTCTCAACATATATGCACCATGTAAGAATCAACAGGCATTCTTAGCATCACTTTATCCTATTTTAAATAAATATACTAGTCATTATATAATTATAGGGGGAGACTGGAATGCTTATCAGAACCCTAAGTTGGATAAATCAAGCCCACAAAGGTCATTTAATAATCAAGTAGTATCAACATTAAGTGAGCTCAAATATGACTTTAAATTATATGATCCTTTTAAATATGTAAACAATCTTTTTAACACAAATAGTTTTACATTTTACTCAACTTGTCACAAAATGTGGTCTAGAATAGACTTTTTTTTAATTTCGGAAACATTGATTAATTATGATCCCGTAGTATCTATACATGCTCGCTATTTATCAGATCATTCTAAAATTTCATTAAGTTTTGCTAAAGACCTTAGAAATAGTCGAATACACAGGAGTTATAATTGGTCCTTAAATCCAAACTTGTTAAATAAAAAAGAAATAAATAAGGAAATTCAAGAAATTCTAAATTCCTCACTGGTTAGATTAGTCAAACAATAACACATACCTGATATTGAATGGGCGGCAACTAAAGCTCAAGTAAGGGGGGTTTTCCTTCAAAAAGCCTCTTATTATAAAAAAAAAATTCAGCTCAAAGAAGAACAAATCTTAGAGGTTAAAATTAAATCGTTAGATCAGGAATTAAGGCAAAATCATAACACACAAACAGAAACGGAATTATTTAAATGTCAGAAAGATCTTTTTCTGAGCCAAAATAATAGATTAGCATTTCATGAAACCAAAATGCTTGCAAGATATGCTAATCATATTCAAACTCCATCAAGGGCTTTAGCTAGAATTATTAACCAATCTAAATCACCCTCTCAAATTACAGAAATACTCTACAAGGACAACATTTATATGAAATCTGAAGATATTATCAATACCTTTCAACTGATTTACTCTCATATTTATGGTGAGTTAGATGAGTCACGTATAAATGAGACTAACAATGATTTTATTCAAAAAATTAATTTTCTGAAATTAGATGACAATTTGCAAAAAGATTTAATCAAACCAATTTCCACTGAAGAAATAACAACAACAATCAATAAGCTGAAATCACACAAAGCGCCGGGCCCAGATGGTCTTACTCCTAAGTTTTACAAAACATTTAGTGGTACGATTGTTGAAATACTGTCATATACTTTTAACTATGTTATTAGCAATAAAATCAATGACCCTCATTTTAATGCATCCAAAACTATTTTAATACTCAAGGAAAATTCAGATTACCAAAACCCGGATAATTATAGACCTATTTCACTCTTAAATGTTGATACTAAAATTATGACTACTATTTTAGCTAATAGACTGAAGAAAATAATGAATTTAATAATTTCAAATGAACAAACGGGTTTTTTAACTTCTAGGCAAACTAGTGACAATAATTTAACTCTGCATATATTAATTTCTTATGCCAGTCAAAAGAATTTAAATTTGTATGCACTCATTATTGATGCACAAAAAGCCTTTGATAGAATGAACATAAAATTTTTATTTCATATTTTACCATTTTTTTAACATACCACAAGAATTCATCAGGACATTACAAATATTATACAATAATCCATACACTACCTTATATATCAACAAGATTTTCTTCAAAAGAATACAAATTAAAAATGGAACCCGGCAAGGCTGTCCTCTATCCCCTTTATTATTTAATTTATATTTGGAACCTTTATTTTTACATATTAAAAATGTATATCATAACACCCCAATACTTTATGGTACCAAGATTTCTATGGCAGCTTTTGCAGATGATCTTAACGTATATAGTATAACACCAGTTACAGATACCAAGAAATTATTAACAGCTGTCAAAAACTTTGCAGTAATATCTAACTATAAAATAAACCTTAAAAAAAACAAGATATTTCCATTAAAAACTCCGAAACCCTTTTCGCTTTTACCATTAGTAGGGCAAGTAAAATCGGAAGAAAAGATTAATTATCTTGGTATCACATTTTCCACAGATAATAAGGACTTTTATATTAATAATGTCAAATTAATTTGAGATCACATTTTATCTGACCTAAGGAGATGGAATAAACTAAAATTAGCACCATTAGCAAAGGTTTCAATTATTAAAATGAGCGTATTACCCAGATTATTATATATCTTCAGATCTGCTCAGGCTTTAATCCCAAAGAAGTTCTTCAAACAAATCCACAAGGAATCTGCTAAATTTATATGAGCACCAAGGAAAACTAGAATTTCATACAATAAATTGATGACCCCAAAAGGCAGAGGGGGTTTAGAATTACCCAATTTCAAAAAATATTTCTTAATTATAAATGCCAGTAGAATTTTAAGAATTGCTATTTATGATACACATAGCAAGAATTGGTCCCCGAACTGGTTAAGATTGAATCATAAACATGTAGAGAGTCTAAAAATTAATCCTAAATTATTGCCTTTTCTAAGGAAAGATACGTTTAAATCACTGGCTTTAATGGACCATATTAAAATATATATCACATTATTACAAAATCTCTTCACTTCATTAAATCTTACCCAACACCTTATGATCCTACAACCTTTTATAGTATCCAAACCTGAGAATCAATAATCAATTAATAGACCTAAAAAATTTCCCACTTATTATTAATTTAACGTTATAGGATATATACCCTTATTTGAAATATTCGGCTCATGAAGTAAGACAGGAATGGAACCTTCCAAAATCATACTTAATAATATTGAGACAGATCAAATATTTATCTATAAGTTACTTTAAAGATTTAAAAATTAATGATGAGGATTTAACAAAATGTACAAATTTATGGCAAGCCCTCCTACCAGATAATAAGTATATAACATCTGCATATAAACTAATAAAAGAAATTAAATATCAAGATCAAGTCCTTTTATCAAATTATTGGAAAGAAAAAATATCCTTGATTGAAAATAGTAAAATATTAAAAGCAATCAACTTAACTATTAAATCAATTTCCCTCCAAAAGTTAACTTTTACTCAACTTATAATACTCAATAACTCTTATTATGCGAGTCTTAGCTTGCATAAATTTAACTCTAAAAATTCTCCTAAATGCCCATACTGTAAAACTGCAGATCTCCTTCATATGTTCTGGAGCTGTAAGTGTATATATAAACTATGGAATTCCTTGAAACTACAACTGCAGAAGGTGGGTTATCAAACTTCCACGCTTTCCTGGGAATTTACTATATTACATATTCCCCCAAATGATCTAACTAGATCCCAATTGACCATACTTATGAATATCTTTTTGTTAATGAAACCCTATATAGCAACTAATTGGTTGAATCCATCGCAAACTTCATGGGACAGCTTTAAGAATCTAGCCATAAAACACATAGTAGCCCACAAATTACTAATCACTGATCATACCAAACATATAAATAATCGGAAGATCTGGGAACAAATTTTTAACATTATATTGGCTTAATGTGTGGAACCCAGGATAACCCTTGGATATTAATACTATAAAGTAAACTTTAATAGTAATCAAATTATTATAAGATATAATACCTATTGTCTAGACTCTTCAGATGTCTTTTCTTGTGTTAAAATGAAAGCATTCATGTGTATAGTGTACATATGTTGTAGGATTGTTTTTTTGTAGTATTGCTTGGAAACTACCTGTGTATATCATGCTTAAATATGTGTATGAACAATTGTAAAAGTAATAAAGAATTATTATTGAAAAAAAAAATTAAATATATAAGCAATTTTAAACTTACACAAGAAAACACAAAATGAATACATTTAAAAAGAGAGATGGCATTATGAAGAATTCTACCTAACAGCTCCACAAGTAGCTGAATAGATATATTTAATTTCTTTTTACCTCTGATTTCGAAGTACAAACATATGTGACATAATTATGACTGAAAGCCCTGTCACTGTACATTGTATCCTATAGGCTGCTGAGAGGCAACTTGTGCCTGGCTTACAGAGCAGTCACTGACCCTGCCCTAATGGAAATGCTGCACATCCGCAAATTAAATGGGACAAGACTCACTCACTCCATGGATCTCAACCTAGCCTGTGACATTAACCGAATATGCTGGAGAGACAGCTATATCTCCCAGAGATTGGGGCTCCTTTGGAATAAACTCCCAATTCACATGACACGGAGCTCCTCAATGACCCTATTCAAGCACAACCTAGACAATTGGACGGGAGACCATAAATTCACCCTGGTGGTGCAGCTATGTCCCTCATGGACAGGACAGTCAGAGCTGATCACAGATTCGCTCTGAGAATAACAACTATCTAACCAAGTTCAGTTAGGGAACATGGGTATAACATGGCTAGGCTTGTAAAGGCAATAGGGCCATTAGCCTAGTAACCTCCTACGAACCTATGAACCTATGAGCAAAATAAAATACAGTTTGAGCTTTCTACATTAATGTAATTCATCTACACAGTCCAGAACTATAGGATAGCTCTCTAGGCAGTTGTTTTCTGACTGTACTTAAACAATCACAAGATAGGTCTTTCTGTTTGAATTTACAAGTGGATGATGTTTTTCTTATTCTCTGAGTATTTCAGCTCTGGAAGAGTGGAGTGAGGATGAGTCTAGCAAGCAGGTGACCAAACAAGGTAATGCATTTAAATATTTCACATGCTTGCACATTTAGATTCAATTTCAGCAATGTTGCTTACTTTCCCTTGAAGATAATTTTACACTCAGTAATGTTGCATTTTATGCATTCTGTATGGTACAAGTTTTACAATTACATGTTTTATGAATAGCAGCAAATACATTAATGAATAAACAAATAAATACATTTGTTTTAGCTTTGTCCAACTTCTCTACAGTTGTGATTTGTTGCTGTAAAGACAGATTGTGCCATCATTTATGCAACCAATGTGGATAGGATATACAATCTATTTCCTGGTTTTGGCAGTGATGAAAATATAGCCACTGTTAACATGCCTACTTGGCATGGACATTTAGTTGCAAGAAATCTGAAAACATTATTCTATAACGTTGTCTATGGGATGAGAATATGGTTATTATGTTGCTTTGATTGTTGCATTTGTTGTACAGTAATATACACTCCTACAGATGACAGTGTTGCTTGTAAGTTTATCCTTCCTAATAATACAAAAAGTACAATTCAGGGAGAAATACAGGGTGTGATGACCCGCCACTGGACCAGTAATCAAGGAGCCTCAATCCTAATCACTGGCAACAGTGGAGGATGTACACTGAGAGGATAACAGGTACACACAGAGTATTTCTAAATGCAGTTCTCTGCATCAAGTGCAATTTCCTTTAAGAGCACATAGACACCACAGTCAGTCCAGGGCTGGTTTCTCCCTCTTTTCCAGATCCCCAGTAAGACTCCCCACTGGCACAGCTATAGAGTTGAGATCTCAGCTGAGTGACCAAGCTAAGACCTACCAACACCCTCTATGTCCAATCAATGCTTTGTGTCCCTGCCCAAGTAGCTGACACACACACACTCTTTGAGGTTTGATTTACACACACACACACACACACACACACACACACACACACACACACACACACACACACACACACCTGAGAGAGGCTGGCACAATTTTACTAGCTATGCCCCTTTCTGCCCAGACTATAAGGTAGTTACCACTGCCACCAGTCAACTCCTTATCAGCTACTTTAAGGCCCTTAACAAAGGGTGTCCAATCTTACTGCATAATATTAATAATAATACAAATGGTAGCTTGACCAAGAGCAAGGATGTTAGGAGTAGCCCACACAATGCCACCAAATAAATATGCAAGTACTCTCAAAACATAAATATCTCTAGACAGATCAGCCACAATGAAAGGTTTAAATATATTTAATAATAAATAATAAAAGAACATACTCAGTATATATTCTCAGTGACATCAGAGTTCAAAATCACAGGAAATATTTAAAACAACATTGTGGGAGTGTCTCAAATAAATAAAGAAAAATCTCTAAACTAAGCTTCACTATGTTCCTGACTGAATCTCAGAGAATTACTATACCCTAGAAACTTACTTCATATAGAGCAAGGATATGTGGTGAATGGTTCTTGTCAGATTCAAGACAAAATACAGAATGCCTCTTCTCTCTAAGAGACTTTTTAAATTAATATCTCAAATATTACTGCTGGAATAGCTTGCAGAATGACATTGGTTCTTGTTATCTGACTCTGTCCCAGTAAACCCCCCATTGCTGGAATCTGGCAGTATTTAGTATCTACCTGTGAAAATACATAGATCAGATCTTTGGCAGATGCTGGAAGTCATAAAACAATTACATTCCTCCACATTTCAAGACTAGTAATTATTTCACCCTAAAGACAATACAAAAAGCTCCCTAGTACAGACATTATGTCTCTAGCTCATTGAAAACTGAAATATACCATCTTTTACTGCATAGCCATAACGTCATTTAATTTAATCTATTTTCTGAAGTTAACCTCCTGTATTGCAGTTTCCACTGTTGAAATATATAAATTTAAACAGTTACAATAGTGCATATATATTTCTGTTCTATTCCAGTAGGGCACACTGTGGTTACATTTCAAACAGCACTTTGCAAAAACCTTTAAAACACACACTTCTCTACTAGCAGTTTGATAAACACATGACATACAGTTCTAATACATTTGTAATACAAGTATTGTATATAAATCATGTTGATATTCACAAATGACATATAATTATTTACAAGATTCCAGATAGCTGTGCTGGCAGTATCCCCCTTTGTCACACAGGAGCCCAGTTGCAAATCTGGATGTGTGATTATAAATATCTTGTAGCTTGAGTTGATTGGATTACATTAGACAGGTTTAGAGCCATGCCTCTGGAGGACAGCCATCGTAACTGTATTGATCAAGCAACTCTATGTCTCATGAGTGAAGTATTCTTTGCAGTGAAGTAAAAAGCCAAATTATAATTTGAGGTTTATTAATGAGATGAGTCATATTTTTGGATTAAGTCACGTCTTGATCCTGGAAGAGATGAGACCCCAGATATTGCAACAGAGTGCTATATCCAATATTATTCCAACTGGATTTAGTGAAGGATGTTGTAGCCTTATCTCTTCCAATGAGGCCTTTTGGTCTTTAGGTTAAGTCTTGTGTTCATGAGCAAGAACTCAACACTGAGGAAATATATTTAACTAACTAACTAACTAACTAACTAACTAACTAACTAACTAACTAACTAAATCAGTTAATACCATTTTACAAGGAACGTTGCACTGTCATTTAGATTTAGGCAGAAAAGTATATAATTTTACCACATGCATGTTGCACCAGTGACAGTCAAGCACATGGCACTAAATGCTGTTTTTAAATAGCATTATAAGAGTGAACCCAAACTACACTGTTGTGGTACATCAAGCAGACAGCCCTCTGTGTGATGAGTGCATTTCCATTTTATCATTTTATGTTTGATGAGATAATTTGTAATCCCTTATTAGTGGAATGTGGAGAAGTCATTCCTAAGGTATTCATTTTGTGAATTTCAAGGCATGGTTTATGGTGTCAGGCACATTGTTTGAGGTGCAAGAAGCTCCTTTGGCTTTCCTTTTTCAGGAATTTAAGAATGTGATTTATGATCTATGCGAGTGTTGTATGCACCCACCTTTTTCCCCTCTGGAAGTCATAATAAGTGTCTGACAAAAATTGTTTTGTTTAAAATAAACAGTGAGTTGTTTATGCAGTACTTGTACTAGCATATTAGAAAGGGGATGAAAAAGAGATGGGCTTGTAGTATTCAGTGGATCTTTCTTATCTTCATAAAAGGAGGGTACATTGCATATTTTATTTCATATTTCTTATATAACCCTTCCATTAAGGATTTATTGACTGCTGCATTTACCAATACTGATATCCTGATCTTGTGTTAATTTTCTTTATCTATTTGCTTATTTGCTTTGCTAATTCACCTTTTCCAACTGATACAAAAGTTAAAGAGTTAAGACAATGTCCTATTTGGATGCAGGACATAATTACTCTTTCAGGAAAACTTGTCTAGGCTTAGAAAGGCCACCTGGGTCATTAGCCTGGTAACAGTCTATGAAGATGTGAATCTACTGAATAAAATAAATAAATAAATAAATAAATAAAGGTATGTAGTTAATCATAAAAATCAAAAGAATGTGAAAACCAATACGGTTCTCAAGTGATGTGACATCAGATATTACTGGAGCATAGTGCATTTATTGAATATGAAAAAAATGAAGACATAGAAAAATACCATATAAAACAGTAGGAAGCAATAAAAAGGATCGTCATAAAAGCAAATATACAGTCTAAGAAAAACAGCTTGTTCAGCATTTAATGAGATCCTGTTGCTTCATACACAGGTGAAGTAAGAATGGGAAGGTTAACAAAATGGATGGAAGTGGGCTGAAAAAGATGATCAAGAAACAAGACAAGCAAATGAATACTTCTGACAAGCATTTGCAAAGAATGAAGCATAATAGTTATCACTTCTGCTCAGTAAAAAGGGTAGCTGATCCTTGTCCTATCACATGTGAGAACTCTAAAAAATAATGGTATTTAAGAGCATGAAGCCAGATGGGGTTCATTCCTTAATATTTTGAGAATTCTATAATATCTATACATCTACCGATCTATCTATGTGTGTGTGTGTGTACATGTGTGTTCTCACTACTGGCTGATTATTGAGGAGGTCTTTTGCAAAAGGTAATTGCAGAAACTTATTCATTTGACATTTCTAGCTCTCCTTGCTTATGAAAAATATGCACATTCCCAGATTCTAGGAAGCAGGAACTCCCTACCTGTGTAAGCTGTGATTTTACTTATCAGGCTAGAAGATTGATTCCAGCAATGCACCATTTAGTTCAACTCCTGTAACAAGTGCAACCTGTTGGTAGGAAACACAAATGCAACATATAAGCATTTAATAAATTATTTATTTAACCATCTTACATGGATACCTTTCCACATGTGCAAGACTGAGAGGCCATCCAGACATAGGAGCAACCACTGTAGAATATCATCTCTGATATCAGTTGATATGAGTACAAATCTTTTATACTGGACAATAAGTAAAAACTGCAAGAAAAACTCAGCCCAGCTAGAGTTTTCACTGTGTAATACCTCCTGTAATGGAAGCCCATTGGATAATTGAAAATGACCCCTTAAGGACCTCAATTCAATTGTTTCAGCAACCCTTTAGTTTGGATAATATATTGAGCATTAGAGGCTTTCTACAGTGGGTAATGTTCGATGAGATTCACAGAATGTTAAACCTAAGCCTGACAGAAGACTGAATGGCAATGACTCTGAGGGTGCAAGCTGCCAAATAAATCTCTGTTCCTGGAATCATGGTCCAAGTAGTAATTGTTGGTGAAAGTGTGAAATTATGATCAAGTTGTTGTGGCAGAAATGTTTGCTTATGAAACTTATGTCTGTTATAATACTTGAAATTGTTAATGTATTTATGTTTGGTTTTGCATAGAGTGCACTCTGACAGATTTATGGTTTGAATTTAAACATTTCAATTATATTTAATTGAATGCAATCTATTAGTCAGGTGATTAATTAACTTGCTATATAAATGAGAAATGACATTATGGTTTTTATTCATTCCTTGAAAAAGCCTGGCAGGAGCTGGGTGAAAGCGCTTGGACTTATTGGTGTATCGTGGTTCATTAAAATTTGTGTTTCAACTTTAGCTTCGGGTCCTGTGCCTTTGGATACAATTTGGACTTGCTGTGTGAGCTTTTTTGTGTTCTGCTTAAATAAGTTACAATAATACAGGTACATTTATTTTCATTCCAGCAGGATGCACTGTTGATACATTTTAGATTCCCTTTGCAGAGACTTCCCTTACTATGGAACAGGGTCCCGATCTAAATAAGACAGAGCCCCTCACTATCACTCTTCAAGAGGAACCTTGATGAGTGGATGGGTAACAGAAAGTTCACACCGGGGATCACACCAACAGCACTACTAGATAGGGGCCAAGGGTACTAGCTGCTAGTACAAGGGTCTAGGGAACTACTAAAGGGGTGGTGAATACTGCACAATGTGGCTGGGCTAATATATGCCTTTGGGCAGATACCCAGTACCAACCTATGAACCTATGAACATATTTTAATACAAGCAAACCTCACAAATACATTTTCAGCATAAGCATCTGTTCAAATCAGTTTGATATACAAATGACATATAATTATTTACAAAATTCCAGATAGTTGTGCTGGCACAAGTCATACATCCATTGCCCTACATCTCCTGCCATAGCTGGCAGTACCTCCTATAGTCACACCTTAGATTCTACTCAGCAAAGAAAACAAGGACAGAAAAGGTCTGGTTTAAGGACAATTATCATACCACATTCTGGAGGAAATTATTTATTCTAAAGGATAAATGATTTTCATGAAAGACTAAATAAGGCTCCTTACAGATAAGACCCACAGTAGTCCAAGAAGAGCATTTCTTCAAAGGCAGGAAAAATGCAGCTATTTTAAACTGTGAAAATGAAACTTAGTTTTATTCTTACTTTACTCCAAGTGGTGTTTACTTAACACATGTCAACAGTAGTTCTTCTAAACTGTTCTTGTTTAGCTTCATAGGGTCACAGGTTCATAGATGATTACTTGGCTAATGAACCCAGGGGTTCTATTAAGCTTAGCCATGCTTTCCATATGTATCAGCCAAATGTTGATACCCTATGGTTATTTTAAGGGGTATATGTAGGCTTGAGCATGGGTGATCAAACATTTACAGGCTGCCTCTGTCTACTAGAGACATAGGTGCCAGACCAGGGAAAGATTTCTAATCACCCATCCACTGGTCCAAGTTACATTTGAATTGGGTTAGGAAAGGACTCTGCTTCACATGGATGGGAAAACTGTTCTAGAGTAGGGGTAGTCCCTGAGAAAAATACCTGTCCCTCCAACATATCTTATTTTTGCAGACAAGGTTTAGGTCTCTAACTTGGACAATCTTAATGCTATTTGTTTTGAAGATGTGCAACAGGCCCATCAGAGCGGGATCAGATTATGTTTTATAGGCTAGGCATAGATCACCTCTCAGCAGTCTGTAGTAGGCTGAGCACAGGATAAGGCTTTGAGGCAGTCCACGTAGGACATGTTATTTAAGCCTTGTATTCTTTTTTGAGGAATGCCTGTGTTGTATATGCTTTGTCACGTACATACCAAAGGGGACTTTATACTCAATGATTTATTTGATGAAAGTCGAGTACAGTTAAACAACAGCATCCTTAGACTAAATGTTATACCTTCCATCCAAAGAGTATTTACTTAATAAGTATGATGTGGAAACTTGGATTCTGCTGAATAGTGTTTTACAATTAAAAAATATAAAGTCCTTTTAGCAATTGCTTAATTAGTAAGTAGTGGATGACATGTTTGACCTTCACAAGGTCATAATGTGCAAAAATGTTTGAAACCTGCACCTTGACAATAAAATAACTAAGACCCAAGTCATGGCGGTTTATGAGATAAGGCAAAGTCTACTGAAAAGTAACAAATGAGCTGAAATAGCATACACCCAAATGGAGAACTCTTTCCCTCTGCAGAGTATGTCTATTATTATGTAGAAGGATTTCTGGCAGCTTACACCAACTCCAAGGCTGCTTATAGAAGTTCTTATAAAAGAAAATATCTAAATGAGATGTGAGACTCCAAGGTAGACTCACTTATTAAAGCTGATGGGTAATGCCTTAGCTTATAACTGAGAAGTTTCTTGTAATGCCTAGGGCCCGAGAGCCTAAAATCACACCCTTACTAACCAACACAGGACAATGAGGATGAATTTCATCCTTCTTCACTGAATTTTGGGATTAATTGTGGAATCAGAGAGGGAGGCTGGCATAATGGTTAAGATATTTGCCCTACAGATGCAAGGTACAGGGTTTGATCCCTGCATGGGTTAATTGGCTAGGCTTAAAATATCCCACAAGGGCAGTTAGCGTAATACTAATCTATGAATCTATGAACTAATCTATGTGAAAAGGCACAGGAATGTTCCATGCCAAAGTAATGAAAATGCATATGCCATGAACTCTATCTTGCTCTTCTGGACTGGGTAGAAGAGGGGGAGGACTTTATATTACTATATGGTGAACAAATCAAAATCCATGACATCTCATTCCCAGAATACTTTCATCACAAATGAATACATGATTCTTGAATCCTCAGCTCCTGGACAGGACAAGAGCTGCTGCTCAAGGAGCCCTACAGCATTTTCGCAGGATGTAGACGGTTGTCATTTTGATGCCCCATTCTGTGGCTAGCTGCAAAACTTCCAGCACTTATTTGCATAAGAGATGTTTTATTTATTTGTTTGTTTGCTTGTTTATGTATGTATGTATGTATGTGTGTATGTATGTATGTATGTATGTATGTATTTATGTATTTATTTATTTATGTATTCAGGTCTTTATCTCCTTGATAGGGATATCCTTGGGGTGAGAAAACAAATTGGAATAGAACCCTTTGCCTTTCTTTGAAAGAGGAACAGGCTCTGTGCTAGTTTTGATGAGCAGAATATGGACTGTTCGAATATTCTACAGAGACAGCTTAATTCACATGCAGATTTCTTTCTCTGGCACATCTCATAGCTCTAGGCATGGCTGTCTATGACCACATCTCAAATCCACTGGTTATTGACAATCACCCTTTAATCCAGTGCCATTTCAGAGACCTGTATCACCCATGACAACCCTATGCAGTAGTAAGGGCAGCCATATAAGGGACATTGGTGCTGCTGTCCCCAGGAGCTTCACTGACAACACCTGGTAAGGTAACATGCCTGGTGCTTACTGGGTTTCCTTACAGTGAGATGGTGCTTCTTCTTCTTCCTAAAGATCTGGCCTGAGCTTCTAGAAAAGGAAAGTGTCAGTGGGCTACTAATTTCTATTAACTTAGCTAATATTCTGCAATTTAATACTTGTCCCCATTACTACATACAAGTTTAATAATTCTCTTCTTTTAATCATAGACATTAAATAATCTAACAAATAGTATACCATATATCTACTTATATAATAGTAGTATAAATTACCCTTGTAATATTCCTAAATAATTCACCCATTAAACATTATTAAAACTAGATCTCTAAATAAATAAGTATAACACAGTGGGACCTAAAGAGATAAAGAAAGATATCTTTAAACTTACAGGTCACAGTAATTGTATCACACTAAACTATAATACAAAAGATAGCTCAATGTATATTTACCATGTCAAAAGACACACACATATTTTGTAGCTCTAACAAAAAGCACTGAATTTGTTTTTAAAGTACAAGTACCTATATTTCAGTTCCAGGTCCAGCTGAAGAAAAGCAACCCCAAATCATGATACTGCCATCAGCATGCTTCACCGTGGGGATGGTGTTCTTTTGGTGATTTGAAGTGTTGTTTTTGTGCCAAACATACCTTTTGGAATTGTGGCCAAAAAGTTCGACCTATATAGTGAGTTATGTTAGTAAGGAGGTAGCTAAGGGTTATGTGGGGGTGGTATGTTAGTTGTGGATTAATTTACTTACTGTCAAAATCCATTCATCAGAGACATGGAGGCCAAACTAGTAGTGACTTTTGATTTCCTTTCCAGTGATCAAGGTTTTATTTGAATAATGTCAAGGATGAACTCTGCTTCACATGGATGAGGAATTTATTCCATAAAGCAGGGATCCTTTGAGACACATATTGGTCTCTCCAGCATGTTCTATTTATGTTGCAGGCAGAGTGCAGGTTCTTAGATCTAGTGTTCCTTTTGCTGTTTCTTTTGCAAATTTGTAAAAGATCCATCGGATCTGGATCTGAGCATGCCTTATATGCCAGGAATAGATTGCTTCTCAGTAACCTGTAGGAGACTGACTACAGAAATAAGGCCTTAAGGTAATCTGTGTAGCACAGAGTATCCATACACTGGAATCACCTGATGAAGAACCTTTGAGGGTGCTCCAACTGTTGTCAACTCCTGCTTAGGTACATGACAAAGAGGGTATTGTACTTAATGATGGGTCTGATAAGGGCTGAGTAGAGTGGTTCTGTAATTTCCTTGAATCTGTATGCCATACCCTTGCTTATGAGTTGGGTGACATAGAATGATTTTCCCATTATTTTGGCTACATGTTGATCGAAGCCCAGATTACTATCTAAATATGTTCCCAGATCCCTAACAACTAGGTCAACTCTTAAAGGCGTTTTATCAGTGAAGTAATTAGTCTGGGTGGGTGATTTCCCAAAGGACACTATAATGCATTTCTTTGCATTGAGTTTTAATCCATGGCTTTGATACCAGGCATTTGTTTGTTAGACCTTTTTGATGGATGCTGGTGTCAGGGAGGGAATGTATGACAGCTCCCAGTTTAAAGTCATCTGTGAACTTGATGAGCCAGAGGGCGTTGACTTCCAAGAAGTAGATGCCAAACCAGAGCAGGCCCAACACAGAGTTCTGGGGTAATCTACTGGTGACCAGTCCCCTGGTGGAGATGGTCACACCAATCCTGAATTCTTGGGTCCTATCTGTAAGCCAGCCAGTAATCCAGTGAGTTATGTAGTGATTTATGTCTAGTTCTGAGACTTTGTCAATAATACCTGAGAGGGTATTGTATAAAATGCACTGTTTTCCTCTCATCCATAACCTTGGTGACCCTCTCAAAGATGTCTACCAGGTTAAGTAGGTAATACCTTCCCTTAACAAAGCCAAACCCGGCTGCGGTCCAGTGTCTGCAGGTTGCCAATGTTCATGTTGATCATTTACTTTATAATTCTTTCCATTGCTTTGCATATTAGACTTGTCATACTGATGGGTCTGTAGTTTCCAGAGTCAGTTGATGGTCCACCCTTATAAAGAAGAGTGACCATTGCGGCCCTCCATTCGCCTGGCATGCAGCCTATTTTGAAGGTGTAGTTGCAGAGTGCATCAAGTTGTCCTGCTAGGTCATGATTTAATCTATTTAATAGGCAATGGGGATATTATCGGGGCCCACTGAAGCAGTAGTTTTGGCCATAGTGAGCACTGCTAGGACCTGCCCCCTGTTGATAGTTGGGAGATATTGACAGACTATAATTTAATAGTATGCAGTTTGCTTTAGAATAGTTCCTGTTATGAGTTTAGTAAAGTTTTCTGATTTTTTATTTAAAAAAAGACAGGTTTGTGGTCCAACCTTACCAATAAGGATGTGACACAGGGGAGGGTGCAATGCTCTCCCATGCTGGTGAGTACTAGATCCAGTATCTTTGATCCCCTGGATGGAGTGCACACTATCTGGTCCAGAATGTCTGTGTTGATAAAATTCAGGAAACACTGTGCTGTAAGTTTGTGGCAGTGTAAGTGTCCCAGTCTATAGAGGGGTAGTTAAAGTCTCCCATGAATAAGGTATTTGGTTAAATGGTCAGTACCTGTAGTAGGTATAGATAAGAGTTGTGAGCTTCATGGTTTATGAAGGGTAACCTGTAGGTAGCAAGACCATGGTAAGAACTCCAGGACATCATCTTGTTTGGACGGCACAGTAGTGCAGCGATAGCATTTTCACCTCACAGCAAGAGGTTCTCCAGTTTGATTCATTCCTGGAGTGCCTTCTCTGTGGAGTCTGCATGTCCTCCTTGTGTTCATGTGGGTTTTCTTCAGCTGCTCTGGTTTCCTCCCATGTTGCAAAGACATGCATCTGGAGTGTTTCTCCCCAGGCTTTCACTGAAAATTGGCTCATTCCAAGTCGGACTTTCCCAGTAAACAAATGTTAAATAAATAAAAATAAAATAAATAAATTGTTTAACCAAGCTGGAGTTGTATTTGTTGCTAGTGTAGATCAAGACACCTCCACCTTTAGCCTCTGTCTGTCTTGCTGTTGGCCTAAATGTGTAGAAGGCACTGTAGCTTTGCACTACTGGCATACTTTCTGTGGCTTTAAACCAAGTCCAGGTAATAACACAGATGCCCACATTCTCCAGAATGAGGTGAGCTTGTAGAGTGTGGAGTTTCTTGTTTAGGCTATTAGCACTGAAAAGCAACATCTTAAGGTTGCTTTCAGGTTTTTTTTTGCTATGTTGTTGATTTTGCCATTTTGACACTTCCTAAAAAAACACTCTAAGTGGTAGCCAATATCCAAATGTCCAAGGCGGACAGGTGCAGACCATCCTTAGCAAAGCAATGTGGTCTGTTAACCATATCCTCCCATACTGATACATATTGGATTCCCTTGGACTGACACCAGAAACTTAGCCAGTTATTAAAATCAATCATTTTGTGTTCATACTATGGCATCATCCTTGGTGAAGATAGAATGCTGCTCAATGCAAAGCATATACCTGTCTGTGACACATATTCAGAGAGATCCATAATGTCTCTTTTCATATAGTCCATTGAGATACATCTCAGGTCATTTATAACCATATGGACTATAGAATCATATTGGTACCTGCGGTGCAGTGACTTGAATGCATGCATGATATTGCAGATTGCATCTCCAGCTAGGCAAATAACTGCTATCTTTTCCTTGTTCAGCTTGGTGATAAGGGTATCTGCATGTTGTACAACAGAATCCCTGTGACAACAGTACTAGGTGAAGTGTTTGCTTGTCTTATGGGATTTGTTCTTGGGGGGATCATTGGGTGTAGGCTTGTGCGTTGTTTTAGATTTTGCTTTTGGTGTTTGCTTTAGTGATTGCTGAAGATAGTTGTTGCCATTTGATAGCGTAGGAGGTCTTTGAGGTTTGGAAAAGTTTCTGTTAAGTCCTTCAGAATAATAAGGTCTATGTGTGTGGTGAGCAAAATGTGTGGAGTATGTAGTTTGTGTGTTCATTACAACCTTGCTTGTAAGCAATATTTTTGCCTCCAAGGAAGTTATGTATGTACATCTCTCACATACTGTGTTAGTTTCTTTAAGGAGTAAAAGGTTGCCTGAATACATCAGACAATTGCCACATTGTCTCAGAATGCCTATATCTATCAAGCTAGCATCAGCAACATTAGGAAATTACATATTAATGTTGTCAGGACCTGTAATATGGTTGGGTTATTATAGTTTAGGGACTTGGTTTTCTAAGGGTCCCATGAGTGGTGCCTATGGTTAAAGCTAGAGGTTAGTGCTATGATCTGGTATTAGTACTGTTCAAAATACTAACTATCTGCCCTAAAGTTAGCTTCATGCAAAGCCATTCTATGTTACAGGTTAAAGTCTTAAATACTAGCTTTATAATTAAATTTTACAAACTAAGCATTTGATACTTTACAGAGCACTACTAACCACCATTGTTTGGTAAGCAGCAGTGCACAATGCTCCTAATTTATAGCAGACAGAAAAAACTGAAAAGCAACTCCTGTGCTCTCTGACAAAAAATGACTACACTTTGAACTCCTTGGAGTATTTCCCATCTCAGAAAGACCAGGCAAAACACCTTTTGCCACAAGATGGATAATCTTGAATTTTTTTAATGTAAAAGCACAGCAAAAGTAGCTCTTGAGTGCAGAGTAACACCAAACAACTTAGTCCCCCCAAAAAACTCTGGCTGATGAAACAATCTCGCTTCGAGTCTGGCTGTGTGTTTCCCAGCTTGGCAGACCAGGCCACCTTATTACTGCCACTAAAATTGCAGTCCCATTCTTCTTAATGTAAAAACACACTTTGGTTAGCCAAACTTGAAAAGGTGACTAGCTACAGAAAGTAATTTTCCCTTTAAACCCCTGTGTATTTTCCAACTCAGACCTACCAAGTTACCTTTCTACTGCCACAAGAATAGCATTCCAAGTCTTCTTAATGTAAAAACACACTAACACACTATATCTAGCAGACAGTTTGTTGCAGGATGAGCTCAACTTCCACCTCCAGAAAAACTCTTTCCATGTCACAGATTTTAAATGCAGCGAGTCCAAAAAACTGTGTTCAAGACCTCAGTAGTTGCAGCAGTAGCAAAGATCTACAAGCAAAAGGTGATTATGGCTTGTTGGGACTTGTCATGGTGATAATGTTAGGACCTACTGGTGGAACCAACTGTGAAGGAAGCCACCACATTTAGTAAGGATGGCTTTCATGCAGTGTTAGTATGTGGGAGGGGGTAGGGTTTCTGGATTTGACAAATAAGTTCTGAAAGGTCAGAGAGTCAGCAGCTCTGTCACCCAACAAAGTGAACATCTGGATGTGGGAGATGTTTGGTGAAGTTATGCAGAATGACTTTCAGACAGTCTCAGTGGGGTCATAGCAAACCATCTGGTTAGTCAGGAGTCGAGGGCATGTCATTAGTTAGGCTGTGCTCAGCAATGGTGGAGAAATACGAACCTCAATTGGGACATTGTTGGAAGGTAGAAGGAATGCTTTGAGGAAGTCTAGAATCCAGTAGACATGCCTTGCTCTGAAAAATACATGTGACAGATGTAGTTGCAAAGATTGGATCCATTTCTGTAGATATGTCACTGTAGTGATTAAATGTCTCCACAGTGGCAGTGCTGCAGGAATGCATGAGATCCATCCAGAAATGCTACAAGTACTGGATGCTGTTGGGGTGCTATAGTTAAGGCACCTTTTCAATGTTGCATGGAAGGTAGGAAATTTATCTTTAGCTTGCCAAACTAGGAAGCTTATTCCCATTTTTAGAAAGGGGGAAGGAGAATAGGTCCCACTTATAAATTAATCACACTCCTCCATTTTCCTGGGAAAGATTATGCCATGTGCTAAAAATAAGATGTCTAATAGCTGAGCTCTGATTTAGGTGGAGAACTGTGGATTCATTCCATCCTGGACATGGAACAGTAATTGACTCTTTGTTGTTACACATATACTGGAGAGCTCATGGGAGTTTGCCAATCCTGTCTACGTATGTTTTATGGATGTGGAAACACATATGATCAAGCATCTCAGCATGTCTTGTGGGGGGGTGGGGTGGGGTGGGTGGGTTGTGACAAGATGGGATTCAGTTCAGGTTTGCTGTTTTGTAGCATTTGGTCCATGACTTCATTAACAGGCACTTTTGTCTAAATTCTATGTGTAAAGTCAGACACATTCATAATAGGTATAGAATTCTACTAAACATGGGCCTTGTCTCTCCTCTTTTTGATTTATATAGACAGGAAATCAAAAGGTTTATTGAGGTTTGGAGAGTACTTAGTTGGGGTGTGTAAGACTTTCACCTTTGCTGCTTGCATATGTCATTGTCGTCTTGGCCTCAACTGACTGTGATCTCCTGTGTGCACTGGAATAATTTTCTGTTGAGTTTGAAATGGCTGGGATGCAAATTAAAATTTTTAAGTTTAAGGTAATGGTTCTCTCCTAAAAAAGAGTGGATTGCATTCTGCAAGTCAGGAGGCTATGGCTTCAAGTGGAAATTTTTAAGTAATTGAGAAGCTTTTTCATGATTGTAGGTAGAGGGCAGCACATGGGTGAAATGACAGCTGGACTAGACTGTGGCAAAGCTCTTAGTTTAGTGGTCAGTATAAGGCCCATCCTCATCTATGGTAATGAGTTTTGGTAGTGACTGAAAAGATGAGATTTCATATGCAAGCAGAGTAAATAAGCCCCATTTGAATTGCTGCTGGACTCGCTCTTGATGTCAAAGTGATGAATTCCAGGAGTGTGTTAGAGTAGAAGCACTGCTTTTTTGGGCAGAAATGAGAAAGTAAAAGTGGTTTGGGCAGCTAGAGAGGTTGCCACTTAAACACCCCCCACAAACTACTGGGAGGAGGACTCACAACAGAACCAGGACATGCTGGATGATTACATCACTTAACTTGACATTTTGAGGAGGAAGAGATGGAAGGAGTTGTTGGGTATAAGGAAGTTTGATCTGCCATGGTCCATTTACTATGACAACACACACTAAGATAAGCAGTTCAGAAAATGGATGGATGAATGTAAAGTGGTCATAAAGGTAAAAAACCTGGTTTGAAAAATGATAGTTATAATAAGAAATGGCATCATCTCAACTAAATGGAATGCTACCAGTGAAGTATTATAATGGTTACATTTCGGGCTGTCCTTTTCAGTGTCTCCATTAATGAAACTGCAGAAAGTTTGGAATGAAAAGAATATACTTATGCTGATGGCAAAAATATTTGAAAGTGCTCACAGCAAATAAAGATACATTTCTGCTGATAAACAAAATTATACACTAAAGGTATATGGATGTAATGGATAGATAGATGTAGTAAAACATATATATATATATATATATATATATATATATATATATATATATATATATATATATATATATATATACACACACACACACACACACACTGTATATACACACACACATATTCACAGGTGTAAGAACTTATATAAGGCTTACTAGCAATTTTGATAAGTTGGATGATACATTGAACATTTTAGAAAATAGGGGTTATAAGTCAGAGTAATTGAATGAAATTAAAGAAGAAATAAAGGAAAGATAAAAATGACACATTTTTGGCTCTAAAAACAATCAAGTAAAAAAGAAGGGAAGTCAGCAAACACTGTTAGATAGGAATAAAATAGATGAAAATAAGAATAAAAATTAATTTATGAATCTTAGAATTCCAGTTACCCACTCAACAGATAAGAATGCATTCTGTAAAATAATAAAAAGAAGTTGTAACATTTTGAGTTTAAGTGAAGAAATGAGAAATCTAATTGGGGAAGTTCGAAAACTTGCTCTTAAGAATAAGAAGAGCTTAAAATGTCAACTTTGTTTTAAAAAGAGAGCCTGAGGGCAACAATTTGATCATATAGGGTACATTTCAATGCACAAACTGTAATTATTGTAGCTATATAAGTCAAAAAGATTATTTTGTACATTCAATGGCAGGAAAGAAATATTTTTTAGACATTATGCAGGTTGTAAATCAAAAAACCTAATTTAGTTGGCTACCTGTAAACTTTGTGATGCATTCTATATTGGGAAAACTATTTTACTTCTAAAAGACAGGATTTACAGTAAAATATGTTACGGACTACAGATATTCTAACTGATCTGTGCTTTAAAAAGATAAAATTGCATTTGCCTTCTGCTTCTTACAGTTTTTGCACTTGCTTTATATCAATGTAAGTCGTTTTTGTATTGTATAGCTGTTGTAGGCTACACACTAAAGTGCGCTAGCCTGTTTATAGCATTTACAGTGTTTTCTTTGTGTTTTTCTGCTGTTTCCTGAAAAAAAAAAAAAATTCTCTTTTCCCGCCTTTGCTGAAATAGATTAGTCCAGATTCCAGGTTTTCATGAATTCCGGACTGTGGTATAGTTTCCTGTGTTGCCCATATCCTTACTTGGATAGGAGGAAGCTTCTCTGTTCACCAGTGAGAGTGGGGAGCTTTGAGCAGCCTATCTGTCCCTGGAGGAGTGGTCTCAGCCCTGAAACTAGTAGCTTATTGGCTGTTTTGGGTCAATTCCTATCTCTTTCAGTTTCCCTGCTTTAAAACCCGCATTTGCATGGTTTTGCAAGATTTTGTGCATAGCGCAGCATCGGGCAGCGCCACTTAAATGGGTTTAAACTATTCCCGGCTCCACAAAGTCTGCTCTTCACTTTTTCCCTTAGAACTGTTCTAAATCTCAAAGTAAGCACTCTATTTTCATTCTAAAGCCCTGCAGTTGCTCGTATAAGTAATCTTATAAGTAAGCACTAATAAACTAAAGCACTACACCCTCTTATACTCCCTTTAAGTACTTGGCTCCCTATTGGTCCTTTCTGATCAGTCAAAAAGTAGTTCTTATACTATTCTGGCATGTCCAAAAGTCAGTTTTGGGTTTACTCTGCAGTCCAGATGGTGAATCTAGGAATCTTGAGGCAATGTTACAACTGCCTTATGTAGACAGACCACTCTCTCCTCCTCCCAACAAGCTCAAATATATGTGAGAGATGCAACTATATAGCCAAACTGGAGGCTGAGCTCTCTCAACCCAGTACTGGTGCAGTCAGTCAGGAGGAGAAGGTAACCACACACACCACAAATCCAGTCTCACATAGACCTATTGCAACAGCAAACCAAACACATAAACACACAAAAACATACTCGGAGGCTCTAAATAAAAATCTGCCCAAGCAGCAGAGACCTCCAAAGCAGACATCCAAGCAACCGCTACCCCCACAACAATACCCATGTATCACATAGTTCACAAAGTCAGAGTGCCACACAGTCACAGCCCTTAAGGCTAAACAACACACCTCATACACTTGTAATACGTGACTCTATTGTCAGACACACTGACATCCCACTCACCAGGCTGAACAAGGAGAAGGTCACTGTAAGCTGCCTGTCAGGTGCCAGGATCTGCCACATAACACAAGCACTCAGGTCACTCCAAAGCAAGTACAAATATGACTTTGTCATTGTTCATGCTGGTGTGAATGACCTGAGACGTACCTTCCTGGACTACATGAAAAGAGACATAGAGGAGCTCTTTGATCATGTAGCCCAGGCAGGTATGACCATGACCTTGAGTAGCATCTTACCCTCACCAAGAATGATGCCACAGTATAAAGACAAAATGATCAATTTTAACAATTGGCTAAAGTATTGGTGTCATTCAAAGGGGATCCTGTGTCTGTCAGCCTGGGATGACATGCTCGACAAGCCATGTTGCTTCACTAGGAACGGCTTGCACCTGTCACCCCTGGGCTTTTGAATATTGGCTAAGGCTCTTGCCACCCCCATAGTGCCTTTTTAGGCAAGGCTCAAAAGACAAACCCACCTCCATAGACAACACAAGGAAAAAGAAACTAAGTGTAATGCTGCTCAACGCCAGAAGTCTAAACCTCAAGATGCACGCACTCGAGGCTCTCCTCAGTATGGAGAATATCGATATCTGTGCAGTAACAAACCTGGTTCAAGGCTCCCGAGAGCACCCCAGCACTACCCGGTTATACCTCATACCATGCTTTTCGGCCCCAAAACTCAGACCGAACCACAAATGGAGGGGGAGTATCCATATTCATCAAAGATACCCACACCTCCAGGTTAGTGGCACTGCACGAAGTATTGGAGACCATCCATGTGCAACTAACAGTGGGCAAAACTGCCTTTCAGTTTGTAGCCTGTTACAGACCACCCTCCCAAACTCAGGAACCCCACTCAGCTTTCCTGAGAACACTGGAGAATATGAAGGTCTCTCCAAACACCATCATATTGGGTGACTTCAACTACCCAAACATAGACTTGGAGCACTTCTCAAGCCCCAACACCGTCGCCCAATGGTTCCTAGAATTTATAAACTCAAATGCTATGGTACAACTGGTCACCACTCCCACAAGAGGGGAAAACATATTGGACCTGATCATCACCAACATGGGGACTCTATGTTCCATACCAGAGGTATACCCCTCATTGGTAAGATCTGACCATAAATTAATCTCACTGGACATCCATATCCCGTCCCTACCCCCAGCCAAGGAAACCACGGTGAAGAACTTCTCAAAAGTAAACTTAACACTTCTCAAAACTGAGGTGGAATCCTTCAAAGCCCCCGGGCCAGTGGAAAATATGGCCCAAACCGCAGAATCCTTTACAAACACATTCTATGGACACCTACAGGAATGCATGGATCATGCTATCCCAAATAAAACTAAAATAAAAATAAGACTCACTCCTCCAAAGGCAGAAGACCTGTCTGGTGGACCTCAGCCATAAATAAGCTATACAACAAAAGGAGGAAGCTACTACATGATAGAGCAAAATCCCAAAAAGGGAAGGCATCTCTGATCAGTACTAGCAAGAAACTATGACCTCTCATAAAATCATCTAAGGCCAGCTTCAAAAGAAAAATTGCACAAGACGCTAAAGATAATCACAAGGCCTTCTTTAGTTATGTCAGGAACCTGGGTGGCAACTCCCAGATATGCTCTGAGTTAGTGCAAAATGACAAAAAATACACTGAACCCACAGACATTGCCAACATCCTGGCAGACAGGTTCAGTGCAAACTTCTCCCCCCCTTCCCCCCCAAAAGAGCAAATGTCTATCCCAACAGAGTGCAGCCTCCCTGACATCACAGATGCACAGGTGAGAGCTGCCCTCTCCAAAGCAAAAAACACAGCATCAATGGGACCGGATGGTGTCCCGGGCTGCGTCTTACACGAGCTCCAAGAAGAACTGAACCTTCACATAAAGTCACTGTTCAGTCTCAGCCTTACTACAGGATATATACCCAAGGAATGGCGTACAGCAACAGTGGTCCCACTCCACAAAGGTGGTGCCACAACGGACCCCGGAAACTATCGCCCTATAAGCTTGACTAGCCTGGTCTGCAAAGCTATGGAGCGTATCATCATGGAACTCATAAACAAAGACATTGGGAACCTCCAAACACTGGATCCTACCCAATTCAGCTTTGTTTAAGGCAGATCTTGCCTCTTGAACCTGGTCGACTTCTTTGAAACAGTCACCAAGGCCATAGATGAAGGGAAGGTAGCCCACACAGCCTACCTGGACCTCGCAAAAGCCTTCGACACAATACCCCACTCGGGCATCATAAATAAGCTCACCAGCTTAAATATCAACCCCTATGTCACAAGATGGGTTGCAAACTGGCTCAGGGATAGAACCCACGTGGTCAGAATTGCAGGTGCCATGTCAGACTCTAAACCAGTTATAAGTGGCGTCCCACAAAGCTCAGTCCTGGGACTTCTCTTGTTCGGTATATATTTCTCTGAGGTACAGGCTAACATGGGAGGACTATGGCTGACCAAGTTCGCAGATGACTGCAAACTGGGTGCCATAATCGACTCACCGACTGAAACAAGCATCCTCCAAAAGGGACTCACAGAGACGAATAACTGGTGCCAGAGCCATGGCATAAAGCTAAATGCCAAAAAGTGCATAGTCATCCCCTTTGGGAAAAACAAAGTGCCCACAAATTACACATAGGTGGTAATTCATTAAGTACAAAACAAGTAATTAGGGATTTGGGGACCCAAGTAGATAGCAAGCTCTCCTTTGACAATCACATTGCCAAAGTGGTTAGAAAGACCTTCTATATAGCCCACATTATCATGAAAGGGTTCACATCTAGATCAAGAGAGGTCATTGTGCCTCTCTACTCATCACTCATCAAGCCCATAATTGAATACAATGCCCCATTTGGGATGTACCTTACCCGACACCTGCAGCAACTGGAAAGACCCCAAAAGTACCTCATAAAGAGGATCAAGGGACTCAAACAGATGCCCTACGCAGTTAGGCTAAAGAAACTCCAGCTCTACTCAGTTGCTTACTGCCTACTCAGAGGCGATCTGTGCCTGACGTATAAAGCCATGTCCAAACCAGAATTAATGGATATGCTCCACCTCAGGAAATCCAAATCCCTTAGAGCTACACGCTCAAGAGACTTAAACCTCAGCACAGAAATAAATCGACATGCTGGAGGGACAGATTCATATCCCAGAGGCTCCCCTCACTCTGGAACAAAATCCCAATCCATGTTAGGCAGAGCCCCTCAATGACCCTCTTCCAGAGAAATCTTGATGAGTAGATGGGAGATTGTAGGTTTACCCCTGGGATCTCTTCTGTGTCCCTACTAGACAGAGGCATAGTAAACTAACCTTAAAAGGGCTATCTTCTGTGACCTACTATACAGAGGCACAGTCAACTAATCTCAAAGGGTGGCGAAAGCCAAACACACTCTGGCTAGGCTTATAAATGCCCTAGGGCAGATAGCCTAGTATCAACCTATGAACCTATGAACATAGAGAAATAAGTAAAAAAACAAATGCTTTAGCCAAATATAATGCAGAAATTAAAAAAAAAAAAAAAAATATATATATATATATATATATATATATATATATATATATATAACTTTTTGGCTGTTGAATTCACATCCTAAAATTTAAAAGGCTGAGGGATTACAAGTCATGCTAAATTCATAGAGCTTAAGTGGATTTTAGAGCTAGATGCAAGTCATGCTCCAGGTTTGAATGATGTTGCCCCTTTAAACCATTCTTAAATAAAGAGGTTGAAAACACTAAATTAATTAATTATTTATTTATTTATTTTATTTTACATTTGTTAACTGTGAACATCCAACTGGATACATATCCATTTTCAGTGGAGGCCCGGCGAGAAGAGCTCCAGAAATACAACAATAATTTAACAAATACAATTAAAAATATAATACCTGCAGTTCAGATAACAATTAATACAAAGAAAGATTGCAGGAGATAATAAGCTGAGAGAAAATTAGGGAGTAAGTTTGAGTAGTAAGGTGTAGGGAGCAATATAATAACTGAGTAGAAATGTCAGATGAAATGAGGAAGAGAAAAATATAAAGCAATGAGCATAATATAGAGGTAGCCTGAGGAGGGAGATTAACCTAGGCTAGAGCAGGAACATAGCCAGTGGTTGGTGAAATATTTTTGTTGCAATGTTAAATTTTGGTAGAGAGGGTTTGAGGGTTAAGTCAGGAGGAAGTGAGTTCCAGATTTTTGCTATGTAACTGGAGAATACTGAGACACCAGCGTGATTGCAGGATTTAGAGGCTTTTATCATTAATTGTTTATGAATATACATGTTATGTAATATTAGAGTCTTTTTATTCTTTGCTTATTTTGCACTCGTGCTGATATTGCATGATTTCTTTTAATTAGAAATTGATTTGAAAAGGGTTATATGACTGACCAACATTTATTTCAAAGACTGCTACAGCTTACACTGAACTTTAAGACCTGAAGAAGCATATGTGGAAACACATTTGTCTTGTTTTATAGTCTGAATTAATTAATTTTATATACCTTCTTCCATGTTTGAATTACATTGTGTTTGGGAAATTAAGCTACTTTTGTTTTGCAAACATCATACTTTGCTTTTGCTGCTTAGTTTGCTGTTTTTTGGGTTTAATACTTTGAAATACTGAACTGCTGAGACATGACTAAATGTGGTTCTTGAAATGGACTATACACTTTCATTGTTTTCACAGAACATGGCATGTATGGATTTGATTAGTGTTATGAAGGCGAATAAAGAACTCCTGTTTGATGACAAGGTATCTACCACACAAAATTAAACATTGGGCTCAAATGTAAAAGAACAGATATATGAGCAGGAGAATAAAAAGATAAAATAAAAAAAATACAGTGGTAGAGACTGACATTTGAAGTCCACATGAAGAAAGGTATTGATCCCTGTGGGCTACATATAGTCAAGATACCTGTATATAGAGACTGGTATCTGATCTCTTAAAGAGATGGCAACAACTAAATTTATAAACTAGTTTAGAATATATGAGAATAACAAACAACTTATTTCTTAAACTCGAGTTGCAAGTTTCAGACTGTATAAAAAGCTGGAAGAAAGGAATCAAACAAACAGGAGTTTTAGTACACATTGAAATACATATAGTAAGATGCTTGATAATGTTTTGATTCAAGACTGATGGATTATAGCTGTCAAAAAAAGAAAACTTCAGCAGGATCAAAATGATTTTAAAGAAGGACACATTTTTTCTTGGTCAAAAACAGATAGACGTGATAACAATACTTTGCTTGAAGAAGACAGAGTTAATCAGAATACATCTGATAACCATGAACAAGGAGAGACAATTGCATCACTATCCCCACTGGAATGGTTCCTTTTTCAACAAGGAACAGCTAGAGCAAGATGCAGAGATCAAGGGCAAATGCAAGGGAGAGGAAGAGCATGAGGAAGAAATTTATGGCAGGAATCTAGCGACATGCAGCATGTCAAGAGACAAGTGATAGAACTTGTTAACTATTCTTCCAAATGACCGACTCATTTTTAGCAATGTATTTTGCAAAAAAGGGCTATTGTTTATTTCTACTCTACATGGAATAATAACTGAAGCAATAACTGACTAGCAATTGTTTGTGAGATGTTTGAACTTCAGCATGCTTTTTAAAATGTGTCCAAATGTGAAGGATTTCAAAAGACCAAAGCAGGAATTCAATAAATATTTTCCATGTAGGCATAGTTGCATGGAGCTTACACAGAAGTAAGCAACCATGCAATCCAGTAAACAGAGCAGAAGGGTGTGCACGTGTCTGTGGACACGGAAGTGTCCGTGGCATGCAAATCACCTCATAAGCAGGTGAACTGCATGCAAATGAGGGTGATGGAGTGATCCAGTAAGCAGATAGGCAGTTCTGAAGACCCCATGTTGGTGTCCCAAATGTACACAGAAAATTTCCATATGCAAGAAAGTAAAAATGGAAAAGGGGCTGTAAAAGCACATTTAGAAGGTCAAAAATTGCATAGTATGCATAGTTATGTGCAAAACTATGCCCTGTGTGTCCAAAAAATCATGCAAATTAATGTAATAAATATATTTTTTTAATACTCATCTTACATTTCCACAGAGCGCAGCAGTGAGCAAATGTGCCTTTATGCAAAAAAAAATAATAAATTAAAAAGTATGTAAAGTAAAAATAAGTCATATTTGAGGATAAGCATTATAGGGCTCTGCATGGAATATGTACAATGGTAGATTTCGTGGTTGCTTAGGGGGCAGGCTCTGGAATAGTGAAGTATCCAGGTTGTGTGCATGGATCTGTATGATAATGAGCTGGGGTTATTGAATAGCAACAATGGGTTACTGTGTCTGCAGATAAAATCTGTGTAGCACCAGAAGCATGTTGGTTTCCACAGAAGAGCTAGCTGACATCAAAAGGGGGTGCGTCAGTATATGTTTAAGCTGATTGGAGCTCAGTGGTGCCTGTTTTGTGTGGCGTGTCACTCAGCTAAGCAGGAGGAGTTGTGTCCAGTGCTGCTAAGCTTTTTTTAGCTGCGGGGCATGTGTTTTAGCTGGTTTGAGCTATACTAAGTATGCACGTGCATGGGGGTGTGTGTCCAGACTGCTCAGCATTGTTTATACCTGTGACATGGGTTCGAGTGCTGCGCTGCAGTGTTTTGCAGTGCAGGCAGTTAAAAAAAAAGGAAATTACCTGAGAAAGCCAGTCATGTATAAAATACTGATAACCCCTGTTCCACTTATACTGGGCCATTCAAACCCCTCACTGATGTACCTGTCAGGTGGAATGCATCCTAGTTAGCCAATCACAGAGGCTGCATCTGCAACAGAACACTATAAAGTATGCATGCATCTTACAATCTGATTTTTCCACCATACTCTGCACCATTGGAGTACAGACTTGGGAATTTTAACTGACAGAATGCTAGGGGCTGCTGCTGCTCTGCTACATCTGTATGTTTTAGAGGCTGAGGTCAGTTCTGATGCTGCCACTGACAACAGGCCTAGAATGAGAAGGAGAAGAGTGTTTAGGTCTAAGGTAACCTTCCAGAAGCTACATGAGCTGAAGATTGTAGAGCACTACAGGGTGAACAGGGACATACTACAAGAACTCACTGAGCTGTGCCACCCTCAACTCAGACCCAGAGCCAACAGAGGAGAACACATTCCTATGGAAATAAAGGTATGTGTAGCCCTTAGAATACTAGCTACAGGTACATTTCAAAGACCAACGGGGGACATGATGGGGGTCTCAGAGGCATCTGCATCCAGGGTACCCATCCAGTTCCTGACTGCCATGCAAACACATGTCAGTGAGGAGGGTAGAGTCTATGTCAAACCACAAGGGGTACCACTCCCTCAACTGCCAGGTTGTGTGCCGTGCTCAGGGCATCATCATGGATGTGTGTGCTGGCAGTCCTGGCAGTTATTACGACTCCCATATCTGGCATTCATCACAGCTGTACCAGATGTTTGCCAGGGGAGACATCTTGTATGGCCATCTAGTGGAGGGATGCCGGCTATGCACTGGAACTGTGGATGATGACATGCATCAGAAATACACACACACCTACCGAAGAATGCCATAATGAGGCATACGCACAAACTAAGAACATCATAGAGCATGTGTTTGGGCTGGTCAAGTCATGGCTCTGGTGGCTCAATATATCTGGTGGAGCCCTGCAGTACTCTCCAGCCATGTGTACACAGATATTCACAGTATGTGCAATGCTACATAATATGATCCTGCAGAAACAGCTGCGGCAGGATCACCACAGGGAAGGGACACACAGCCCCCACCAGTGTCAAGGTCCCCACAGCCACACCCACATGGGGGACATGGAGAAGGAACCCCCTGAGGCTGTCCCTGTAGGCAGTCATAGGTGTGCCCAGTATGCCCTGGCCTTGGCAAAGAGGCAACAGATAGCACATGCAGTGACAACTTAGGGTCCTATGGACTGATACCTTACTCCCACTCACATACATAGTAAAACAAATGTCAGCTACATCACACAATCTGTACCTTACCATGTATTCTCTGTGTACTGCGTGCATCAGATAGAGTCAGCCCTGAAAAACAGGTATCTCAACTGCTGTGTGCACAAGGTAAGTCACTTTCCTTTACAACAAATGTATGGCGAAGTAGACTATGGTTGCATATGTATGGACTTGATGCATTTATGCAAGGGAATGGAGTGGGCAACTGGGATACTTGCAGAGAACAAACAGCTGTGTGGGACAACAGGTACCCTGTCCAATAGTGATTGCCCCATAATATGCAGTAGGCCACAAGGCAGCAAAACCCATGACAGTATGTAAGGGAATTGCCAAACAGTGGGGTCATAGGACAGACACACAACTCTCAGTGCTACAGTCCCCTACCCCCAACACATCAGTGTTCACATACAACTGCAGTAACAGAGTATGTGTGCAAGGATATATCTGCAGGTCACATATATGCATGGCCCACTACTGAGGGGAAACCACCTACACAGCCACAGTACCTTCCATATAGGCTGTACACTGTCCCTACAGAGATTTTATTAAATCTGGGGGATAGTCAATGGACTGTTTCTGGTGTAAAAGAATTTGCAGGTAAATGAGTGCAGTAGCCCTTATTATGGGCTAATAATTTGTGTGTTCAGATGTAGCACATTGTTAACAGCATTGAACAGGAATGTGATAAGACGTCATAAAATAAAGGCAAGAAGTACAATACTAATAAAAGTTAATACCTTAAATAAAATGTATAATATTGATATGGCTGTATGACTGGTGTGTCTGTGAATGTTTGCTAACAGTCTAAACCATACCTGCCAAGGATAGCATGATAGTTGTATACTCTCTGAACTGTACAAGATACATGTCTCTCAAGTGTCATGCTGTCACGGATTGTAATCACTGTTGCCTTATCCCTCTGTCACAGATCTATCATTGACATGATAATGTCAATAGCACAGTCACACTACATCAGTCCACAGTACACTGTGGTAGTTATATAGGTCCACCTAGCATGTAATAGTTCTCTTGTAGTTGTGTACCTGCAGGTGTTACTGCTTAGCCAATACTGTCCCATGCAGCTAGCTTGAGTGGTATGTATGTGCTACAGCAGCTATAGGGCACTGTGGCACTGTTATACATAGAGGAATGGCAGACCTGTAGAATATATTACAGCACTGTTGCGAACTATATAGCCTATAGTGGTATTAATGGACTGTGTTTCCCTCTCCCCCACCCCTTATCTTCATCATAATTTATTAATGTTATACACTGATTATGGTTTACTATTAACATATGTTGTTCCCTAAACATTATGTTGGGCCTTGTGTTTTATTATTATGTATTACAATGGTTGCATACTAACATATCTTGTTGAATTACCTATGTTGCTGGCCTTATGCCATAATTGTTACTGGCATGCTGTTACTATACTGACTGTTATCTTACTTATTGTTGTGTTCCCTATACTATGCAATGTTATGTTACTGGGTTATTTGCAATGTTCTGGTGTATTGTTATAACTAAAGGGTTTGTTCATTACTAATCTATACACATTGAAATACCACAACATCACAGCTCAACTGGGTAAGCCGGTTCCTGGTGATCCACCCACCCTATCTCAGCTGGCCATGGCACCGGATCCCACCATGTCTGAGACCCAAGCCGGTGGTGCCCCCTCCACTGGCTCTGCACCACCCACAGGTGGAACTGCCTCAGTGGACAGGACCTGTCCACCCTGGGATCAAGCTTGGAGGAGGTTGTCACTCAGGATCAGCTACCAGTCATGGTGCACAGGATAGTCCATTGTGGGTATGAGCAATGCCTGCGCAAAAATTGAAAGAAGACTTGCTAATCTAGAGGGGCCTGCTGGCCCCTGCACCCAGTCTCCAGAACAGCAACCTTCAGGGCAGTGCAGGAGCAGTGTCCACTGTCCATGGGTGGGGAGCTCAGTCACACTGCTACTGTCTGGGGACACATGGACCTCTGATTCTACAACACCCTCCCTGTCCAAGGTGTTTACCCTCTCATATGTCACACACCACCCCTGTATGCCGTGTTGTCTGTCTTGTCTGTCTGCAGATGCAAACTCTCCTACCCAACTTATCTCCCCACAAGTACATATATCCCTTCCCCAACATTCCAGTCTCTCCTTAAAAAAAAGGGCACCTGTCCCACAAAAAAAATATCACCCTATATGTTTCTCTCCATTTTGCACATGTGTCCAATGGACATAGCTAATTATTACATTCATTTATCAACACATTTATGTTGGCCTCAGCCTTCTGACTGGGGTGTGAGGCTCCAAATTGCAAATTCTTCTTAAACCTGCACAACTGTTGCTGTAGAAGAAATGGTGAGCTATGGTCCTTTCCTACACCTGTCCTGCACATCCCTACCTGCCTTTCATTATGCTTTTCCAATTGCTTGTCCTCATTTCACCACTTTCCTATCACCTCTTTGTTCCTTTCTTTTTTTATTTCTAGCATAGGTTTAATCAGAGCTAAGCAATGTACTGCATCACAGTGTGTCATGCAAACCCGCTTCAAACTGCTTAAAAGTGCCTTAATCATCTTATGTGTTTCTGACAATGTTAGGCAAGTCTGCAAAATAATCACTCCGGCCACATCTCAAACCCAGGCACCTGTCAACTACAGCATGGTGCATTAGCCCACTAGGCCAATCAGCTCTGAATTGCAACAAGTGTTTCCACCAACATATCCTGATTGCCACTGACACAATGCAAGTACATATAATGGGGAAATTGGAAGTGTACTTGAGACTGTGATGCAGACACTACACCAGTACATAGCCAAATAAATATTAATGGATGTATGTGAGGTCTGGGATAGCAGGTATAGCTGTCACCTGTACATACTGCTGCAGAATGTCCACAGTTGTGCCGCCTAGATTTGGCACAGTTTCACAAAAATATATCTGTCTGCTACAGTACTGGCAAGTCATTAAAGATTGAGGTTAGAAAATCATGACACACATTTGAGTGTCACAACTCATACCCATCAGAAAATACATGCTAATGTAAGTCTTGTGTCCAGACTGCATGCATGGACATATATCTTGCAAATACACCTACTGCAGTTGTGACTCAGTAGCTCAGTCTGTTAAATGCCATGCATGCAGTACATTTTGTCACCCACAGTCCTGGGTTCAAATCCAGTGTGTTGCACTTCAATTACATTCCTGTCAATACAGCAAATAAAGACTGAGTGATGCAATTTTAACCAAAACTAGTTGCTGCTACTGAATTAACTGCTGCACATGTTAGCAAGTCAAAGGACTGTAGGTACAGACACACTGCACATATTCATATAGCCTACCTATATGTTGCCTTCTACTCTCTGACTGGCACTGTTACATAACAGATGTACCATAAGTACATGCCTCAACTGGACTGTTATGAGTACCCTCACCCTGGTTCTGCTGTGACGACAGAGCTGACACTGTTCTCTCAGTGACACATACAGCTTGCTGTCCTCCAACCTGTTCATACTCCCCACTATGAGTCCTTGGCAAAAAGCAGCAGCTGCAGGCTGCAACATGTGCAGCTGTATGTTACACTACCTGCTACAGACCTACCATACCTCACAACCCCCTAAAACAAGGGATCCACATGACACCCATACTTAAAGGGGTGGGGGCAAAGGTCAAGTGACAGTGACATGTGTCACAGTCTGCCCCTACAAACATACAGAGCTGATAGACCAGCAGCTACTGCAGCAGCATGGATATTCTGATGGGTATGATGTCTGACACCCACGTGTCTCTTCCCACTTACTGACCTCAACCCACAATGTGTAACACTGAACTGCCAGATAATCATAAAGTTATTTGACAATGGCCAAACATAGCATGGAAAACTGTGGACATACCTCATAAATCTCAACAGTGGACATTATTTAGTACCTACCCTATGCAATGCTGTAGACTACACACCTCACTAATGTCCATCTCACAGACTAAGAAAGGGGTTAAAGCCTACATGAAGGCTAAAATATTGCACTGTTGTGCCATATTACTGGCTAATGAAAGTGCAACCCAGCTATTCTGGATGCAATTAGCAAGTGTAAGCCAGGGATTAGTGCACAAGCAATTACATGCTAATGAGCATTACCTGCAAAAGGCAAGCAACTGCCTATAGGAAACAGGTCTGTAATTTGCTATGCCAAGACAGACTGTGATTTTTTAAGCATTGTTCTTCAGGATTTCTTCACAAAAGGATTATGTTACTCTACCAGGTATGTAATACAAGTCCCCATATAATGGGACACATATGGGAGGATGCAGTTATGGGGAATAGGGATTACAACAGTAGGCCTCTAGTACATCTCTGAGAATGAGATGTAGTTGATAGTCTGCTGCCCAACAGCTACAGGCATGCCTCTTAACTGTGCCTGCTGTGAATTACATCACAGCTGTGGCCCTCTCGCTCCCTCCTACAACAGTTGTCTCCTGTACAAATTCTACTGGATTATGCGATAGACATATTGACAGTAAGTAAGGGTGGACACAGTTGTCATATCACATGATGTACTGTCATTCAGCACCTCTCAGTCTGTGAGTGTCACACAGGAATAGTTCAGACATTGTAAAGCTGTCCATTATTGCCCCTGATGTACTCTGGCTAGGTCACAGTGTAGTCAACATTTGTATGTCATTGCTTGAGAGCTATTAGAAGCATACCTGGCAACCCCCTACAGCAGGATATCAGGTCATAGCCAGTATTACTGGAGGGGGCAGGGCAAACCTCAGCAACAGAGTGTACATATTGGTCATACAAAGTAAGTGTATGAACAGAGTAACAGATATTACTGTAGCACAAGGGTTCTAATGTGTGACAGCCAGATTCATCATATTCTGGGTACAACCATCAGTTATTGGCCAGCCGCTTGCCAGACATCCACAAGTTTCTGCCAAAAGGACCACAATCATCAGGCACACATACACATTTGGCAAACATCTGTGTACTGAAGAGGTATGATGCCTACAGGGAGGATAGACTACAGCAGTTTTACATTGCTGTCTGTCATTGTGGCACAGTGATGTTGCTGGCTATCCCCATATACAGGTAATAACATACACCTATGTGTCTGACAGTGGCCGTATGATATAGTAGTGGGACTTTGCCCACAGGGGACACACCGCAGTAGATGGCATTGATGGGTGTGGAGATATACAGCACATTCTGTAATGGCACACAGGGACATGACTGGTATTTTACTATGTTGGTGATAGCGACATACATAGTGTGTTGATAGACTGCGAGGTATGGCATGGGAGGGAGCAGTGGATAGTGCAGGGCAATTTGGATGTGCAGTGTCTGTACATAGTGGATATCATTGTATCTGGTCCTGTGATGTGTTCCCCTCATGTTGTCTTTCAGAAAGGATATATCAAAGGAGGTACTCACCATTTTTAAAAGATAAAAATAATGTCAGCCTGGATGGCCTCAGACTGCATCACAACATTCTGATGTCCAGGACTCGCAACAATTGTGACCAACATGCAGCACTGTGGGCTGATCAAATCACAGCAATCAAACATGTAGGGCTACAGGACAGAACCTATGAGCAGGTCTGACACTGGGCCACAGATATGGTCAATGCTGCATAGCAAAGGGCTGCCGATGTGGCCAGGGACCATGCTGCCACCGGTGGAGGGCCTGAAGCAGAACAACTACTGTCAGCCACAGAGGGATTTCTGGCAAACTTGGGAACAGCCACAAGCTTCCAAGCATCCATCACCTCATACATTGTGGAGGTGGGTGCCACAGCATCTACAGCAGATGAGCATCCAGGTAAGCCCCCTGTGTTCATCAATGTAATGGATCAACCATTGTTACAACCTCTGCATACCAGTACACAGGTGCCAGGTCTATCTATATTGGGGGGTGGTAGTTTGGTTTTAATGGACAGTTGTACATACATACTGAGAATGTCAGCAATGTAGGCAGTATCACATTAGCTACTGTACATGTTGATATAAGCACATATTACCCTGTAACAATGTCACATTTGGTATTGTGAACAATACGTCTCCCTCACATTTCTATAGGTACGTCAGGTGTGGCCAGAGTCCAAGGTTCTGTACCTGGTAAGTGTGCTACTTTTGTTGTATGGATCATATATACCCTAAGAATGTTAACAGCTGACATTTTCCCTAAGCACAACTGTTATGCTTAGCAACATGACAATAGTTGCATGTTCAATTTCAAAGGGGTTAACTGACATGCATTGAATGGGTAATCACAGTTGTGTATTTACACTCATTTTTGAGAAGGTCTATGCAGTCTGGTATACAGGAGGCAATCACTCACAGATGCCTGTTCATACGCAGTATGGAGATGGTACATACCTGAGGCAGTGATATTAGAACTGGCATAGTGTGCTCAAGACAGGTGCACTGTGTTTTAGGTGTAGGTCTATCACATGCATTGACATATTGCTTATTGCACAAGTGTATAGTACTGTCAACATTAACCGGATGTAGCTGCAGTGCATGTTATTAAGGGCCGGTATTTTCTGTGTATGTTGTAGTCTGCTTGTGTGTTGTGCATGGGATCAGAAAAAAAAATGTGGTATGTGTAATGCAGTTGTGGCTCCTCACCTGTAGGTGTATGTGTGTGGATTACCATATATAATAGTGCAGGTAGTAATGTGCTTATTTTTGTCTACCTCTTCACAGGTGAACATGGGGGTTGGAGTCTGTCCCCCTCACATCCTGATATCAGTGTCTCATCAGACTCTGATGATGATGGTGGCCTCTGTGAGGTACAGGTTGGGTTGTTGGGGGCTGAATCTGTCCCATGAGTTGACATCCCACTTCTTCCCCCAGTGTCCCCACAAACATTCATTATGCCCACACATACCCAGTCCCCTACGGCCACAGATATCGGACAGTCAGAATGTGGTGACATTGAATAGGAGAGTGTGGCAACTATGGCATCAGTGAGTGTAGATACTACCCATAGTCAGAGAGCTGGTGAGGCCACACACAGATTGATAGAGGACTGCTACCCATCCACCACCTGTCACAAGTGTCACATCATGGGTCACTCGATGCATGTTTCGGATCATCATGGAGGCACAGGCATGTTCCGAATGCAACACCAGATGGATGCTCAAGATCATGGATGCAGCACAGTCTGACATCCATGACTCCCTCCACCACATTGGTGATGCCATGGTTCATTTCACTGAAATAGTGGACATACGATGGGGTTGGACTGTCAGTCCTTGATCATATATTGTCTGTGCTGGAACATCTGGTGGGAGTAGGGCATTGGGCATGTGGATGTAGGTCAGCAACACCATCTGCTGAGAGTCCATGTGGTCATGAACACACATTCCCATAGTGACAGTACCTCCAGCACTACAGGAAAGAGTGTGCTGTCCACACCATGACATGGCAGGCCATGGGCATGTGGTCTTGTGTGGTCCTGTGTGGGTTAGGGGTTCAGCTGACACCATTCACTGTCAGTAACTAGCGCTGCATCTGACTCTGGACATGGTGGTGCCAGTGCCACTCCTGGCAGAGCCAGTTCCCGTATTTGTGGCTGGAGATGGTGAACTGTCCACTCTGCCATGTATGGTCCATAGCTGCCAAACAGCAACAAGCACTTGGTTTGGCTGTATACACACACACACACACACACACACAAAAACATCACTGTCACATGGAGGTCACCAACAGACACATATGGCACCTCTCCATGGCCCAGCTAAGCAGCACCCCTTCCTGACTCACACACATGCTGTCTACTGTTTTGCACAGCCTAGGCCTCTGGCACCCCCACACCACACCCTGTGCATGTGATGATACCTGTGCCACACCCCTGACATCCATACCATTGATGCAGGGACATGCAAATATGTGTCTGATGCACAGGGCGACTTACATCACATGTAGTTTTGTAGTGCAGTAGTGTTATGCCATGATAGGTGCTGTATGCTGGCATGTGTACACATTAATGGTTGTGTACCTTTGTTGCATAATGTTATATTGGCAGTAGTGCTGCAGAATGACAGGTATCTCATAGAACTGTGTATGTTTCTGTTCCAGGGGTCTGAATGGCTATGCTATGGAGACCTGGCGGAAATAAAGCAGCACAGGACAGAATGGCAGCACAGCAGAAATATGATAGCAAGGTACGGCTGTATATGTGTATAGTTACCTAGGTGCATATGTATAGAACAGTGTGTCAGGGACAATGGGGGCAGTCAGCATAATCTTGCATGCATACTCTGTGACAAGGCCTGCTACCCTTGGTACATGTCACCTGAGTGTTCTGTACATATAAATGTATGTGGTGCTGGATAGCATGTATGCCTCAGTAGATGTGGGCTATTTAGGGCCTCCAGCTAATGACAGGGAAGTACAATACATGACAATTGCACACCCATATAGCCATATATGTATAGCTTCACGGGAATATATTTGTGAACTCACACACACAGAGTTGCCTTTAGTGATATTATGGCCCCTACTTATCTATTAGTATACACTATAGCAGTAAGTATTTATCGCATGCACCACAGAGCTTATCATTTTTACATTGTCAGCCATCACTGTTAAGGTGGCTGACGTCAGCAGGTCTTGTAAAGGAGGCCAATGGGGAGGCTGCCAGGTAGTCACAGGGCCTTAAAATGTATAACCATTGCACAGAAATAGGCACACTGCTGCAAGGGGATATATTTATGCAGGTTTACTTTTAAAATATCAAACGCACACACACGAATGTGCACACCACTGAAATGTTTCAGTAAAACCCATAATGCCAAATCTTCTGAAAGTCAAAAAAACCTCAAATGTCAATATTTCTGATCATGCCACACCTAAAAACAAGTGCTAACATGGGTCAAAAAGGGCTTAAGATTTTGCGGTTTGGAACATCAGCATTTGAGAAGATGCAGTTCGGGGTTCACATAAGCGGTTTCAATGTTCCGACTGTCAACAGTTTCAAGGTAAACCATTTATACACACACACACACACACACACACACACACACACACACACACACACACGCACGCACGCACGCACACACACACACACACACACACACACACACACACACACACACAGTTGCAATTTGGGAGATTAGAACCCCTATCTATCTATTAGTACACACTATAGTACTGAGTAGTTATTGCATGCGCCACAGAGCTTATCTATTTTGAGATTGTCAGCCTGTGGTGTTAAAGTGGATGACATCAGCAGGCCTTGTAAAGGGAGGACAATGTTGGGGAGGATGCTTGTCACATGGCCAGAAAATGAATGGCCATTGCATAGAGATAAGCCAGATGGGCACGTCTGTACCACTGAAAGGGAAGTATGTCAACACACACACACACACACACACACACACACACACACACACACACACACACACACACACACACACACACACACACACACACACACACACTCACACTGTCTAGCCCTGAGGTTTAGATGTCATAACAAACATCTGGGTTGTACACAGGCATTTTCTGGTGTCATTACTTAACCAATAAGAATTAAATGAGGTATTTCCTTTTTACTATTACACACTGCAGCTCACAGTACTAATTGCATGTACCACTGGTTACATGTGGTGTAGATGTGGCTGCAGCCACAGTAGCTGTGGGCTGTGCAAACTGGCCTTGTCTTACACAGCCTGTGTGGCCTGCAGAGTGAACCTGCTTTATGCTGTGATTGTACCTAGTGTGCTACCTGTTAATACCCCTGCTATGTGTGTACAGTTACCAGTATCACCATTTCTGGCCAGTTTCACTTTGCTAGGTGGACAATTTGCCAATGACAATATGGCCTGTCCACGTCCTGCATTGAAACCATTACACATTACAACACCTGCTCAACATTATCTGTCTACAGGGTGACATTCCACAGGCACAGGTTTCTGTGGTTGGGTGAATTATGTCGTTAAGTGGCCTTGGGCTTTTACTCTCAGACAACAATGTGTGTAGGTGCAGATAACCCCAGCATTGTGCGTGTAGGTGAGGACATTCATGCATCCTCACAGACATGTACACATGTATATATATATATATATATATATATATATATATATATATATATATGTGTATGGTATGTTTTACATAACATTGTGATTTTCTGGAACATCAGTAGCAAATCAGTATAGAATGACATTAGGAAATGATGACAGACATTTGAGTTACTGACTCCATACACACCAGGAAACTCATGCTAATGCATGACCTGTTATTCTCTGAACTTGAACTTTCTGCATTTCTCTGATCAGTAGTTAAACCTTCTCCTTATATTTGGGGCTTTGTCCCACTACTGTTCATGGGTTTGTCCAGATTTCCTGCTCTAACTGGTTGCAGGTATGCTGTGACTGGGGTACATGATGAAACACATCACACATAGCTTGACAGTCTTCGCACCTTTGACTGTGCATGTTTTGCAGAATGTTCACCATTCCACCCCATATGTCTGCTCTGCTCCTCATATGGCTGTATTTTTCTGGAAATATACTACTACATGGAGCCCACAGAATTGTTGTCCATACTGACACAGTTAAGTAATGGCCTTTACATCATGCTGCTACTCTGACTTGTTGCAACCTGCTGTTATACTAGCCACCTTCTTGGTTACTAGGAGCATTTGTAATGTCTGTAGGTTTGGCCCTCTGTCCCTACATTGTCTCTGTCTTTGTCCATCTTTCTTGCAATAACAGATTGTTTCATATGGACAGTGTGTGGAACTTGTACCATAAGAGTACCTCATGTGCAAAAGTTGTAGCTGCAGACAGCTTTGAACCATGAACACCATCAACCATGCTAATGTACTTAAAGCACTGAGCCACAACACCCAACAGAAAGTAAGTTTTAATTCCTCACACTATCAATAGCAAACAGACATATACTTTTTTAATAAACCTTGGTATCGTGGCTGTTGTCATTATTTGTTATATATTTTGTAAATTTATTTTTGGTTATTTTATATACACTTTGACCCCTGCATATTGTGGAAAATGGGACATGTAATCAGGTTGTTTGGGACAGCCCTGGGATTGTGTGGCCTGCTGATATATCCTTGTCAACATACTCTGTTACTGCAGTTGTATGTGAACACTGATGTGTTGGAGGTAGGGGACTGTAGCATTGAGAATCGTGCATCTGTCCTATGACCCCGCTGTTTGACAATTCCCTTATATACTGCTGTGGATTTTGCTGCCTTGTGGCCTACTGCATATTATGGGGCAGTTGCTATTGGACAGAGTATCTTTTGTCCCACACAGTTGTTTGCTCTCTGCAAGTAGCCCAGTTGCCCACTCTATTCCCTTGCATAAATGCAGCGGGTCCATACATATGTAACTATAGTGTAGTACCCCATACATTTGTTGTAAAGGAGAGTGACTTACCTTGTGTACGCAGCAGTTGAGATACCTATTTTTCAGGGCTGACTCTGTTTGATGCATGCAGTACACAGCCAATACATGGTAAGGTTCAGGTTGTGTGGTGTGGCTGGCATCCTTTTTACTATATATGCGAGTGGGAGTAAGGTGTCAGTCCCTAGGACCCTAGGTTGTCAGTGCATCTGCTATGCATTGCCTCTTTGCCAAAGCCAGGTCAATACTGGGCATGCTTACATCTGCCTATAGGGACAGCCTCAGGGGCATCCTCCTCCAAGTCCCTATGTGGGTGTGGCTGTGGGGACCTTGGCACTGGTAGGGGGCTGTGTGTGTCCCTTCCTTGTGAGGATCTTGCTGCAGCTTTTTCCGCAGGATCATATTGTGTTTTGCATGGCACATACTGTGAACATTTGTGCTCATGTGGCTGAAGAGTACTGCAGGGCTCCACCAGATATTTCAAGGCACCGGAACCATGACTTACTGTATGATGTTTCTAGTTTGTGTGTGTGCCTCATTATGGCGTTCTTCAGAAGGTGTGTGTGCATTTCTAATGGGTGTCATCATCCAAGGTTCCAGTGCATAGCCAGCATCTCCCACTAGATGGTCATATGGGATGTCTCCCCTAGCAAACATCTGGTACAGCTGTGAGCCATGACAGATGTGGGAGTCATGATAACTGCCAGGGCTGCCAGTGCACACATTCATGATGATGCCCTGGGCATTGCACATGACCTGGCAGTTGATAGAGTGGCACACATTGCGGTTGACATCAAATCTACCCTCCTCACCGGGTGGTACCTTAATGTGTACATGAGTACAGTCTGTGGCACCTAGTACTTCAGGGTAGTGTGCTACATTGTAGAAGAGATGCATACTGTTGGCCCTCTCCTCTGGGGTGTGGAGTAAATAAATGTGCTCACTGGCATGTGTTTGCATGGCAGCCAGGAACTGGATGAGTACCTGGATGCAGATGCCTGTGAGACCCCCATCATGTCCCCAGTTGGTCTTTGAAAAATACCTGTAGCTAGTATTCTAAGGGCTATACATACCTTTGTTTCCACTGGGATGGTTTCCCCCTGTGGTGGCTCTGGGTCTGAGTTGAGGGCGGCTGAGCTCAGTCAGTTCTTGTAGTATGTCCCTGTCCACCCTGTAGTGCTCTTCATCTCCAGCTCATGTAGCTCCTGGAAGGTTACCCTGGGCTTGAACACTCATCTACTTCTCAGTCTGGGCCTATTGTCAGTGGTAGCATGAGTACTGACCTCAGCGTCTAACACATACAGATGTAGCAGAGCAGCAGCAGCCCCTAGCATTCTGTCAGTTAAAATTCCCAAGTCTTTACTCCAATGGTGCAGAGTATGGGGGAAAAATCAGATTGTAGGGTGTATGCATACTTTATAGCACTCTGCTGCAGATGTAGGCTGTGTGATTGGCTAACTATGATGCATTCCACCTGCCAGGTACATCACTGAGGGGTTTGAATGGCCCAGTGTAAGTGGAACAGGGGTTATCAGTATTTTATACGTGATTGGCTTTCCCAGGCAATTTCCTTTTTTTTTTTAAACTGCCTGCCCTGCTAAACACTGCAGCATGGCATGCAAACCCCACATAGATGAAGGAAGGACATGTAGACTATGACTAGAAGGTCCCCCAGCCAAGAATCGGCTCAGAGCACCTCTTGTGATGTAAATGTAAAAAAAATAATATCAGAAGTAAGCAAGAAAGGCAGGTGTGATACTAAGGTGCACAAAATGAGAATCTGTGATTGAATTCAAGAATGAATTTCACAGATATAAACCTATTCTAATAAAAGCTGGGAAAATAAGCTGCAAACTGAGTAGAATTTACAACTTACCTATGACTGTACCTATGGAAATATGTAGGGAAAGTGAGTCAAATTGTCCTTATTTTCCATCAAAATTCATGTGACATTGGTCAGAAACTATGCAGAAAATTAAAGAGTTCAGTCAACTAATAACATAAGGCCAAGTTTCCTAGTTTTTCTTCTTCTTTCGGCTTTTTCCCGGTTAAGGGTCACCACAGCGGATCATCTGTCCGCTCATGATTGGCAGTGGAGATTTACGGTGTTGAGTTGTCAGCCTGGCGCCCAACCTTGCACAGAAGGCACACACATACACACATTCACACCTAGGGCCAATTTAGAGTGTCCAATTCACCTACAGCATGTCTTTGTGATGTGTGAGGAAACTGGAGCACCTAGAGACATGCAGACTCCACAAAGAAGGCACCCCAGTGGAGGATCAAACCAGTGAACCTCTTGCTGTGAGGCGACAATGCTAACCGCTGCACCACTGTTGCCACCCGCCAAGTTTCCTAGTTATAAGTGGTATATTAAGTACAGACTTAGTCCTTGTGTTGAGGCATGTATTTTACAGCAAGCTTTTTAAGTTAACTTAAGCATACGATTGTTTCAGATTCCACAGTCATCTGATATAGCCACAGTTTATGTAATTTAAGCATATAACTATATATAGGTTATTGAGTCATTTAGCATAGTTGCATTTTGCTTTGCACTGAAGTTATGCATTGACACACAATCTGATTATGAGCAAACCAACTGTGTAGCTCATCAGCAGGGTGACTTTCAGAGCCCAGGGTTAAGCAGGAGAACTCTCTCTCAGCAACATTCAGCTTGATCCTTTATTAAGGGATGGAGGATGCTACCATGAGGTAGTGAGCAAGGCAAATGGACATAATAGATGGGGTGCTGTAGAACTATGTTGAGAAATTAAAAAAAAATGAGTAGGGTAAAAAACAATCAGAAGTTTTCATTTGTCTGGCTTTACTTTGCGTTTGCAATGAAAGTGCGATGGATGCATGTTGAGTTTTATGAAGAGGAATGGATATAAAACTTTTCATGTTTAGATTTCAAATAGAGGACTGAAGACAATAGGCACTTATTATTCCCTACAGTTTTTAAAAGGAAAACAAAATGAGATTTGCATCCATATTTATCTGGAGGGACAGAAACTCAGAAAAATATTTCTCAGTTGTTTTACCACAACACTGTTCCTGACTAATAGCTGTGTGAAGGAAAATTACAGGCTAAGGAAAGGCTCACCCAGATTCAGCTATAGTTTGCTGTGAGGGAAAGGTTAGTTTGCTTTTTATTGTTGTGTTTTGTATTACTTTATTGCCTTTTTCTATTTTGTATACTGTGATTTGTTTTCTTCACACTGTGTTTTACTTGTATTCTGCTTTTAACTGCATACTAAAACTTGAAAAGAGACCACAGCCTTGTCTCTTCTGAGTCAGACAGAATTTTTTTACACCCTCCCACCTGGTTACTGTTGTATTCTTAAACACCACTGTCTTTCTAGTTGCCTGCCCCTTATGTTAATTTAACCATATATATCTCATTTCCTCTCTGCTTTTACTGGCTGGTGTGAGTAAGCACAAAATTATCATTTTGTGAAATCACTCCCCTTTAACTATTTAAATTTATTGGCCATCCTACTGTAATCCATAGTACCAGAATACAAAAGTGACCACCCCCTTTCAATCTATCTTGCTGTTTTAAAAATAGTGACTCTCTACTAAAACTTAACTTTTAGACAGGTGAAACTTAAGTTACCTATTTTCACATCTAACTCCTCTAATGCACACTGCAGTGTTTAGGATAAACCATTTTTTTCATCTTACCTTTAAGCATCTATTGCAAGATCACCAGTTATTGTAGAGTCCACATTCTGCTTCTCAGTAGTCATCTTTGGATTAGTGCTTCTGTTTTCTCCTGGTGAGAGAAGGAATGCAGTTACATTAGTTTCTGGAGACTGCTGATCACCAGAAAACGTAATAACTGTTTTATAGGTTACAGCTTAGAATCTGTGCTTATATTCTGATCCTGTTGAAAGTAGGAACAGAGTGCACTGATTTCTGACTCTTTCTGGTTGGAGAGTGAGTGTCTGTGCTTAACATACCTGATTGGTCTGGTTGCTATTCGAGGCATCTACTGGAAAAAGGCTACAAGCCTGCAGACCCTTGCATCATCTGGGACAAGACTGTGGATCACCAAACAGGCTGTGGCCAGCTTCTCTTCTTGGGATTGGTGCTAAAACTAGCTAATTCTAGCTAGAACTAGCCAGTCTTTTAGTTTCAGCACTCAAAACTGTTTCCTTGTGCACAGCACTTGCTCAGAACTCATTGTAAGGGGGGCGTGGCCAAGGATGAACACAGGATAGCAGCAGATTTCTTCAGCTCCACCAATTTCATTACACTGATAGGAATTAATTACTTAAAAAAATAATTTTTGAAGTAATTTTCTTTCTAAATATGTTTGTTTTATATAGTTCTTGAGCTATATTTAAAAAAGAAAGGAAATGTTAACAATATTCCTGTCAGAAATCACTTTGGAAATTTTCCTGTCAGTTTATCAGTCTGAAATGAGTTCCAGTAAGACAAATTCTCAAGACTCCAGCATCAAGAAAGAACTTCAGTCTCTGATAACTATAATCCAGCAACTTACTGCTAAGATGGATAAAATGGATACTAAAATTGATACCTTCATAGAAAAAACTACAAAACAAATAGACTTGTTACATATAGACCTGCAACAACAGAAGATCCATATGACAGGCATAGAAGAAGCTGTGAATGACATGGAAAATAGAATCCAAGAAGAGGAAATCAACATTGAGTTTCTGCTGAAACAAAATACACATTTACAAACAAAGCTGGATGACCTGGAAAATAGATCTAGGCGCAATAACATTAGGATTTTTGGACTGCCAGAAAATATTGAAGGTAACAATATTACTTCATTTTTAGCAACATGGCTCCTAAAACTTTAGACTTACCAGAAGCATTCTCTTTTGGTATCGAAGAGCACATAGATCTATAGCTAATACTAACTCTAACAAAAACTATCCTAGATCAGTTATAGTTAGATTTCTATCATCTTTTGATAAAGAGATGGTTCTTAAATCTGCTTGGGCTAAAGCTCCTGTTAAGATTAATGAGACAACTGTGCATTTTGACAATGACTATTCTTCCTTGGTAATAGCTAAAAGAAAAGTTTTTCTGCCACTAATAAGGGAGCTTAAAAAAGCACAGTTTAAAACATATCTTCTGTTTCCTGCCAAGCTAAAAATCTTTATTCCTGATGGTCCTAAAATTTTTGATGACTTAGACTCTGCTTTACTGTTTATCAAAAAAATAAGATTTTGGATAAAATAGAGGAAATGGAATGGGCTAGTCCTTCATTAAAGAGACTGGCAACTGAAACTTCGTGGAAGACTTCAGAGAAGAAGAAGAGACTAAAAAACAAATGATTTGTTCTATGTTTTTTTTTTTTTCTCTCATCATTTTACTTCATTATTAATCTTTTTAAATATAGTTCCTGCATTTCCAGAAAGCCACAAATATTCTGAAAAAGATTTAATCAAAGTTATTCTCTGTGTGTAAAGAAATGTTTTGTTTCATAACCAGTCAAAATATCTGAGGAACTAATAACACGCTATTATTCAATTTGTTTCTCTTTCTGAAAAAGAGAAGGTCAGTAATTTGATACATTTTTTTTTTCTTTTTTTTTCTCCTTTTCTTCTCTTCTTTGTTTAAACAATGACATTCTATTTAGATTATGTAGTGGGTAAAGGGTGGGGGAGGGCAGGGAGAGAAGAGTAATGAAAATATGATAAATGGAATAATAACATATTTATTCCTTGTAAAAAGTTTATATGTTCTTCAAATGCTATTCATAATTATACTTTCTTGATTATACTGCTTATGCTTGTTTGTAAATAATCTGTCATGCTTTAACTAATAATAATTAGAACTAAATAATAGTAAATAATATGTTTTATTTTAACTCTATTAATATAAACAGTAAGTAATATTCCATTGTATATACTTCTTATAGCTTTCTCTTACATTTTTTTATTTCTGTTTCACACTCTTTTATTTTCTACTCTCTTTTTCTTTTCTTTATTCTTTCTCTTTATTTTTTTTTCATATTAATATATAGAAATGCTTTTGATCATATAGACACAGTAAATAATAAGATTTGCATAAAATTGAGTTGGGACAAAAATATTGATTTTTATTACTTATTAATAACTTTGGGCTTAATTTCACTTACATAGAGGCTGTAATAACCTGTAAAATACATCGCAAAGGTTTTGTCATGTTTAGATGCATTTACACTGCTAAATGAATGTTTGTCACTAGTTTTTAACAAGTTTCCCGCCAAAATGTTAAGGGAGACAATCTGGGATGTGGGCTGCCTCATGAACAGTGTCCTTGAGTTGTTTTAAAAGCTTCAACTCTCAGAATTCTCACAGAGAAGCTGAAAGCAGTCAATTTAACCTTTGACCCAGATATCACACTGACACATTGCAGATTCAGGAAGAACACTCTACCAGGAAGTAGAACTGATGCAAATGCAACTATGTGAAGGAAAATGAACTCTTTAACATTTAAATGTGAGTTATTTTATACAATTACTTAAATATCTATGTTATAATTCATAAAATATGTCAGTTATAATGATTTTAAATGATGCAGTTTCTTGTAGTAAGTAAATGTCTTATTTTAGAAGGCATAGAAAATGAAACATTTATTCAAGTGTTTTTGAAAATCTACTTGACTGCAGCATACTAATCTGTGTTACAAACTTATGTTCCAAACATATACATTACTATAACTCATTTAATTCATCTGATTGACAAGCATAAATAACTTTATAACTCTATTCTGGAAGAAATTGCCATGTGATATATTTTAAAGCAGTAGTATAGACATACAAAATACAGATGGCTTTTTACAATAATGCAAGTGTTTCTGAGAATTTGCATAACTATGCAGTATGATTTATAACAATTTCTATAAATATAATATTTTATTCTATTGACAATAATGAGTATGAGTAAAATGCTCATATACAAGCAATTCAAGGTTTTTTTTGGAAGCTGTTGACTGCATTTATATGACAGAAAATAGATGCATCTTAATATATGTAATGTCTGAACCATATTAGCCAAAGTTTTTGATTTAAATGAATGTTAGAACTTATTTTTACATACTTTGAATAAATTAATATGTAAATATGCCTTCCTTTTTTTTTTTTTTTTTTTTCTCTCTCTCTCTTTCTTTCACTCTCTCCCTCTTTCACGTCTTTTATTTCTCTCTCTCCTCTTGGTTCCTAATATCAAGATTATTTGAATGCTATTTGAATACAAGTGTATTATATTACATAGATGTATATAGTAGTATGAATAGTTTTTTTTAAAAAAAAAAGTTTATTTTAGTTTATATGATGCTGTTTTATCAAATGTGTAGTCTTGTCTTGCTAGATAATTGAATTGAAAGCTGTTAATTTAAGTTAAATATAACCAGTATTAAATTGATAAGGTGGTAGCTGAGGTACTGCTGCTTAGGGTAGGGGGTTAACTTGAGTGGTAAATACTACTCTAAGTTGGAGTTTTTAACTCCAGGCTGGATGCAAGGTTTAATCCTTACATTATTTTCACTTGTTCATTGTTATATGTATATAGTTTTAACATCCGCAATATATTTTGTACACTCATTGTCATTACAAACAAAATTGAATCCTATACAAAATTCCATAAGAGAGTCAATAAATACAGCTATATTTAAAGGTACACCTAAAGGAGGAGCTGTAACATTACTTATGTTGTTATTTGTTATTTTGATCATAAGATTCTTAAGTTTTAAAAATGCCAAATGACATCTTTAAAAGGAATTTCTTTAAACATTAATGGATTGAATAATCCGTGTAAAAGGGCAAGCCTAATAAGATACATTAATTTACATAAGGCCAACTTAGTCTTCCTGCAAGAAACCCATCTCTTGAAAAAAGATATTGATAAACTAGCCACAAACAAATATACAGTATTGGTTAGTTCAGAGCACACTCAGAAAAAAGAGGAGTGGCTATTTTATGGAATAAAAGTATGCCCATTCCTAAAACTATTAAGTCTTATCAGGATGACAAAGGAATGTTTTGTATGGTTACAATACAAATTAATGGGAAGACTTACACTTTAATTAATGTATATTGGATACCTGGAATTGGTATTAATACAGTGAAACATCATCTTGATAAGATCATATCATTCTCTATAGGAGATATTATTTTAGCTGGTGACTTTAATTGTATACTACATGAAAGTGATACTACCACTATAGGAAAAAGAAGAATTACATCTAATGCAAAACATTTAAATGATTTTGCTAATTCTTATCATTTGAATGATATTAATAATCAGATAGATTCAAAATCATTACCATACACCTTTTTTCTAACAGATACAAAACTTATTCAAAAATAGATAGGGTCTTTATTTCTAACCAGATGGTAACAGATTTAATTAATTCCAAAATCATTTCATGTCCTATATCTGACCATAATTCAATTGTGTTTGAATTCATGATAAAAAATACTCATAATGTTCAGATCAAAAGGATACCAGCATACTTAACTCAACTAAAAGACTATAAAGAATATATACTTTCAGAAGTAAAACATTTTTTAGACATAAATAATACTCCTGAAGTCTCCATTGTCTATGTTTGGGATGCCTTAAAATCATATCTATATGGACAAAGTATCAGATGGTATATTAATAAAAGGAAATCTTGGGATAAGGAATTGTTAGATATTCAAAGTAAATTAGACTCTTGTAAACATAATAATAAAGAAAATATTATGGACAAGAAAGTTATTGAAGAAATAAACAAACTAAATGAGAAATACAAAGAAATTTTAACTCATAAAGTTAAAATAACTTTAGAGAAATACAAGTTTTTGTCTTATTCAATAAGCCCCAAATACTTACATAGACTTAAAAATAAAACAAAAAGGTTGAATAAACAAAACCATATCAAAGAAATCTTTTCTCTAACGAAAAAGAAGAATGTTTCTAGTATACCAGAAATACTAGATGAATTTAGAAATCACTTTCACAAAATTAACCATAATAACATTAACATGGAACCTAAAGATAAAATAAAGGAGTTTATAACCACAAACATGAATAAAAAGCTTAATAAACAACAGATTAAACTATTGGACAAAAGTATTTCATATACAGAGGTTATTACACAAATAAAAAAAGCTTAAATCAAACAAAGCACCGGGTAATGATGGTATTATACTAGAGATATATAAAATCCTTTCTAAAAGTACATATTCATTAATACATAAGGTTTTTATTTTGGCCCAAACTGAGTTAATAAGCCCCCCCCCATCTTGGCAATATCCATTTATTTCGCCAATTTTAAAACCTAATAAAGATCCAACTAGATGTACTTCATATCGGCCCATCTCATTACTTAATGTTGATTATAAAATGTTTATGAGTATTTTTGCTGATAGATTGAAGACAATCATCCCCGGCATTATAGATATAGATCAGACAGGCTTCATTGTAAATAGAAATACTTTTGATAATATAAGAAGAACTTTAACATTAATTGATTTTGCAAATAGGAAAAAGAAAGATTTAACACTTATTAGTCTTGATATAAGTTCAGCATTTGATTCAGTAAGTTGGGACTATCTGTTTACCTTACTGAAGTGCACAAACTTCTCAGATGCATTTATAAATCTAATTGAGCATTTATACAAAGGAACATTGGCCTATATTAAGGTAGGAACATATGTTTCACAAAAAATACCCATTTTTAAAGGTACAAAACAAGGATGTCCACTTTCTCCACTATTATTCACTTTAGTAATGGAGCTTTGGGCTAATTTAATCAGAAACAGTACTGACATAAAGGGTTTTGAAATAGATGAAAATACAACATCCAAAATTCAACTTTTTGCAGATGATGTTCTAATTACATCAGCAGGATCTAATTCTTCTATGCAGTCTCTATTTGATAAAATGATGAATTTTAAAAGTATTTCTGGTTTAATATTCAATGAAGAAAAAACTAAAATACTACCTATATATACACGAAAAAATATTCTCATTAGTGATTTTACTAAATATGTACCCAATTTAGGTCAGATAACTTATTTAGGTATAATACTATCTAAAGATATTAAATCTATTATATATAATAATTATAATATCTGTTTTCTTAATATACAAAATCTTTTTAATACCTGGAATAATATGTTTTTACTATGGAGGAGAGACTTACAATTATTAAAATGATAATATTCCCCAAGATTTTATACTTAATACAATCAATAATACTTCCACCTACAAAAATAATTATCAAGAAACTGAATACACTAATGTTAAATTTCCTATGGGCACCTAATAGACCTAGGATTGCATTAAAGAAACATACTAATAGCTGGTCTCAAGGGGGTATTTCTTTTCCAGACTTTAATTTATATACTATCTCTTCTATTGTAAAAGTTATTACTTTATTAATAGATCAGTCATATGTCGCAAAATGGAAAGATTATTGGGAGCTAATTAGTATACACTTCATGAAAATCTCCTTAACACATAAAAATATGATTGTAAATAACTCCATGTTATGGTTACTAAAGGAATTTTGTACTTCACCTATTACACCTAAACATATGGTCTGTTACCCATTAAATATTATTATTAGCTATCGTAACTTTATATTCATGCACCCTAAGTATAGGGAATGGAATTTTATTATATTCCCTATAATGTATACTCAGGGTATGCTTTTGTCATCTACTTCTGAAGGAACTCATTTAGCTATAGATAATGATCTAAAGTACTGGTATCAGTTGATATCTGATAATAAAGTTAAAAATCTAGATTTCTTAAAACAAGAATTTGATCTAAGAGAAACTTGCTGGTTAGAGGTTCAGACGTTTAGACAACATCTCATTAATAAAATAGATCTAATGTCTATAACAGTTAAAGAATCTATTCCAACACTGATTGATTACTTGATATTAAATTTACATCATAAAGTTTCTGATAAAGGTAAACTTTCATACATACATAAAATTATCAGACAAGAAACTTTTTACAGTGTAGATACATACTGGAATTATTTCACTTCTATTAATGGAGACCCACCAAATCAACAAGATAAACAATATATATTGGAATCTGCCTATAGAACTACGTCTTCCATTGTCTGGAGACTTTATACATGGAAATTTTTACATAGATCTTTTTATACACCTTTGATGATGAATAAAATAAATAATAAAGATAATCTATGTAAGAGATGTAATGTAGAAATTAATGCTGACTGGGCTCATATGTTTTATGACTGTATAAAATTGAAAGAATACTGGAAGTCGATTAATGAATTTTTGCAGGCTCTTTTTACAGATAATTTCATTATTTCTAAATCTCTTATATTATTCAACACACCTGTACCTCAAAGTGTTAAAAAAGGTTACGCTTCCCTTGTTATGGTCTATTCTAGCAGTGGCTAGGAAAATAATAACCAGAAATTGGATTTCAGATACACCTCCTTCGTTCAATGAATTTAAAAATGTTATGAATATAGTGTGCCATATGGAAATAAACACAATTAGGTCAAGAACAACTAGAAAAACATCTTATTATATTGTATGGGATAATTTACAAAATTTGTTAAAAAAATCCCAATTTCAATAGCATGGTATTTTAGTTTAATTAATTGGTCTGATTGTAGTGGATGTCTTTGTAAATACTTTAGTTGTTTTGTTGAATGTTATAATCATATGTATTTTTAATTACTTGTATAAAATTGTTATGATATTTCTCTTGTATGTTAAAACAATAAACCTGTTTTGAAAAAAAAAAGAACTCATTGTAAGCACTAAATAAACTACAAATTACCACAGCACTCGACTTTCCTCACTTGTCAAGAGAAAAACAGTTCTTAGTACTTAAATTAATAAGCACCTATCTAGGCATGTCCATGGGTCAGCTCCCGGTGTTTTCTCCTGTCCACCTGATAAATCTGGGCATCTTGGGGCAATGTAGCAATTGCCTCATGTACACTGACAACCCTCTCCTCCTACCACCCAACACTACAACCTGTGAGAGATGCACTTATATATCCAAACTGGAAGCCAAGCTCTCTCTTGCCAAGACTGAACTAGGCAGTCAAGAGGAGAAGGTTAACACCTGCACCACACCACACTCAACACATAGTCCTTCAAAACCCACACTACCAAATCCCACACATAGAAACACAAAGCACACACACCCACATTCAAGAAAGCTCTTAATAAAAATCTGCCCAAGCAACAGAGACATCCCAATCTGAAACACAGACAATCACTACCCCTCAACACTATCCAAATGACACATAGGCCACAAAATCAGTGTGCCACTCAACCTCAGCCCATAAGGCAAAACAACGTACCCAGCACACTAGTCATAGGTGACTCTATAGTCAGGCTCACTGATGTCCCACTCACCAGACTAAACAAGGAGAAAGTTACTGTCAGCTGCCTATCGGGTGCCAGGATCCACCACATAACACACGCACTCAGGTCACTCCACAACAAGTACAAATATGACTCTGTCATTGTCCATGTTGGTGTGAATGACCTGAAATGTACCTCCTTTGTCTACATGAAAGGAGACATGGAGGAGCTCTCGGATCTTGCAGCCCAGGCAGGTATGACCCTAGCCCTGAGTAGCATTCTGCCATCACCCGGAATGATACCACAGTACAAGGACAAAATGATTGACTTCAACAATTGGCTAAGCTTCTGGTATCATTCTAAGGGGATCCAGTATCTGTCTGCCTGGGACGACATGGTCGACAGACCACTATGCTTTGCTAGAGATGGCCTGCATCTGCCGCCCCTGGGATTCCTGATACTTGCTAAGGCTCTTGCCACCCCTATAGTGCCTTTTTAGGCAAGGTTCAAATGCTAAATTCACCACCCTAACAGGTGCAAGCATGCAAGCTCTGAGCATAATGCTACTCAATGCTAGAAGTCTAAACCTCAAAATGCACTCACTCGAGGCACTCCTTAAAATGGAGAACATCGACATCTGTGCAGTGACAGAGACCTAGTTCAAGGCTCCAGAGAGCACCCCTGCATTTCCAGGCTATAATACATACCGCACCTTTTGACCACCTAACCTGGACCGAAACACTAAAGGTGGAGGCATGTCCATATTCATTAAGGATGTACACACCTCTGGGCTAGTTGCTCAACATAATGCATCCGAAATTATCCAATAGCAACTAACACTGGGCAAGACTGCAATCCAGGTTGTACCTTGTTACAGATCCCCCACCATGCCCCAGGATTCCCACTCTTCATTTCTTAAGATACTGTAAAATATTAAGGTACAACCCAATACCTTAATTATGGGCAATTTCAACTACCCCACCATCAACTGGGAAAACTACTCATGTACCAACTCATTCGCTAAACGTTTTCTGGAATTCATAAATTCCAATGCCTTGGATCAGCTTGTCCACACCTCCACCAGGGGCAGCAATATCCTTGATCTGGTCATTACCAATATGGGTAACCAGTGTTCCATGCCAGAGGTCAACTCCTTGCTGGTTAGATCCAACCACAAGCTAATCACTCTAGACATCCATATCCCCCCCCCCCCCCATTAAGGAAACCACCATCAAAAAATACTCCAAAGTCAACTTAATGTTTCTTAAGACAGAAGTGGCAAACATCACGACACCCATGCAAATGGAAAATAGAGGTATGACTGCTGAATCTTACACCAATGCACTATATAAGCACATACATGAGTGCATAGATCGGGCCATCCCCAACAGAACCAAGATGCTATCTTCCAAAAAATGGAAGCCAATCTGGTGGTCCCCTGCCATAAACAAATTCTACAAGAGAAGGAAGAAGCTGTTGCAAAAAAGAGTAAAATCCCAAGATTAGAGGAACTCCCTGGTCAGTTTCAGCAAGAAGCTGAGATCCCTCATAAAATCCTCCAAAGCCAGTTATGAAAATAAAATTACCACTGATTCCAAAGACAACCCCAAAGCATTCTACAGCTATGTCAAGAATCTCAATGGCAACACTCAGATCTGCTCTGAGCTACAGCACAATGACACTAAATATACAGAACCAACTGATATTGCCAACATCCTGGCAGATAGGATCAGTGCTAACTTTATCCCCCTCTCACCCTCCAAAGGGCCCATCTTAATACCGGAAAAATGCAAAGCATTTGTAATCACAGATGAACAAGTAAAGACCGCAATCTCCAAAGCCATGAACACAGCATCCATGGGACCAGACAACAACCCCAGCTGCATACTGCATGAACTACAGGATGATCTGGCACCCCACCTAAGTACCATGTTCAATCATAGCCTCACCTCAGGCTATGTGCCTACTGAATGGTGCACAGAGACGGTTATCCCACTCCACAAAGGGGGTGCCACCACGGACCCCAGAAACTACCACCCCATTGATGAGCCTGGTCTGCAAGGCCATGGAATGTATCATCTTGGAGGTTATAAACAAAGACATAGGTGACCTCCAAACCCTGGACCCTGCTCAGTTTGGGCTTGCAAAAGGTAGATCATGACTACTTTACCTGACTGACTTCTTTGAAGCAGTCACTACAGCCGTAGATGAGGGCAAGGTAGTGCACAGAGCCTATCTTAACCTCACCAAGGCTTTCAATACCATCCCCCACTCTGGAATTATAGATAACCTCACTAAACTGGGCATAAATCCCTATGTCACAAGATGGGTGGCCAACTGGCTCACTGACAGAACCCACACAGTAAAAGTGGCCAACTCCAAGTCCAACTTCAGACCAGTGATAAGTGGAGTACCACAGGGTTCAGTCCTGGGTCCTCTCCTGTTCGGCATCTACTTCTCTGAAGTGCAGGCCAACACAGAATGTCTTTGGCTAACAAAGTTCACAGATGACTGAAAACTGGAAGGCATAATAGAATAACCTAATGATGTAAACAATTTACAAAAGGGCCTCACAGAGACAGATGCTTTATGTCAAAGTCATGACCTCAAGCTCAATGCCAAGAAGTGCATTGTCATCCCCTTTGGGAAAAACTCAGTACCCATGAATTACCACATAGGCGGTAGCTCACTAAACACTGAAAGTGTGATAAGAGACCTCGGGACACAGGTGGACAGTAGTCTCTCCTTTGATAACCACATCACCACAGTAGTCAGGAAATCCTTCTACGTGGCACACCTTATCACAAAAGGGTTCTCCTCTAGAAAAAAGGAGGTCATTGTTCCTCTCTACTCATCCCTCATCAGACCCATTATAGAGTACAATGCCCCATTTGTCATGTATCTCACAAGACACCTGCAACAATTGGAAAGACCACAGAAGTACCTCACTAAGTGGATTACTGGCCTCATGTAGATTCATGTAGATACCATACACAGATCATCTCAAAAAACTCCAGCTCTACTCCGTCGCATATCACCTACTCAGAGGCGATCTCTGCCTAACATACAAAATGATGTCAAACCTAGAGCTGCTGGACATGCTACACTTAAAGAAATCCCAATCTCTCTGAACTACATGTTCCAGGGACCTAAACTTTGTCACCACAATAAACAGAACATGCTGGAGGGATAGATTCCTGTCCCAGAGACTTCCCATACTCTGGGATAAATTACCTATTCATGTCAAGCAAAGCACCTCATTGGCCCTCTTTAAGAAAAATCTTGATGACTGGATGGAAAATAGAAAATTCACCCCGGGAATCACTTCTGTGGCACTGATTGACAGGGGCACAGGAAAATAATTTTCTTGGGTGGCAAAAGCCAGGGAATTTTTTGGCTAGGCTTATATAGGCCTCAGGGCCAATAGCCTAGTACCTACCTATGAAACTATGAACCTATGAGAAAGCTAAAGAGTCCAGAAATGTCCTTTCAGATACAGTGAATAGTCTGGAATAGAGCAGATCAAATTCAGAGATCCATTTATTTAACAATTTCTAACAAGATTTACAGCCTGCTTAGCAGTGACCCTTCATAGTGCATTGGTTCAGCACTGGAGGCTGATTTGGAGTTAAATCCATAAGGCAGTTCTTACTAATTAAGTATCAGTACACCAGCTGAAGCTTGGAGGTGTGATGGCCCAGTGGTAAGCTTTCTGCCCAATGGTCCCATGAGCTAGGAAGAGAGGCAATGAGTGAATAAAACACAAGTGAAAACTTCTCTTACCATTTTCATATACATACTGGATGTGATTATGATGACTGAAGGGGTGAAAGTGATAAGGTCAGAGCAACACAAGTGTAGTCACCATAGCATTAAGCAGGAAGCAGTCTGCCTATAAGCAGCATTCCAGTTATAATTTACTATTGTAAGATAAACACAGTGTAATGACTGGACACAGAAGAAATTATTTCATTTATGTAAAGTGCAGTAAGAAGTTCCTACATGCAGAAGAAAAGAATACAGTGAAAGGGGAGGGAGTACAATACTGAAACAAAAAGTGGACATCCTTATAGACAGCAAATAATTTGAATAACTGACTGTGGTCAGACAGGTAATTAGGTAGCTCTGATATCATGGCACATAGTCTTGAGTAAATAATTATGATATATCAGATCCATGAAACTAAAAAGTTTTATATGTGGCAGACACTGCTTTCAACTGTTCCTAATTTTTAGGGACATTTTTAATGTTGCCTCAAAATTTTGCTCTGCCTCATATCAAAACCTATGATTTTGCAACAAAACACTAAGAAATCTCTAAAGACCTTTGTTATTTAAAGCTGGATTTTTTTTATTCTTCAGAAAATGCATGTTAATGTAACATTGTTTATACTAACTTTGCTATGTTAATCTGGAGTGCCCCTTAGCTATTTGTATTTCACTATGCTGGAATTTGTCCCTGACTTTTGAACAGAGAAGTTACATTTTATGACTTCAGGATCTCATCAGATGCCAGAGGTGACATTGTAAGGGGTGGGAATTTGTCTCTGTGATGTCTGAAATCCATATTGTGAGGACATGAACAGGTCATGCTGACTGATGGAGACAGTAACTTAAAACATTTTGGAAAGGGATAAAAAGACACCACTGAACCAATGATTGTTAAAAACTAACAGAGATGGAAAGTTATGGACAATAATTATAGGGACTCCATTAAGGAAGTAATGGACAAAGAGCTGTCATATACAATGCTTAAGCATATCAGCTCTGTGTTACACCTTTGAAGGACAGAACCTCAGAGTTTGAAATATTTTAGCCTAAGCAATGACTGATTGCCTGGGCGGTGGTGAACAATATGTAAAACTCATGTGTGACCATTCTTGTGAAGTGGAATAATGCGAATTAAGAGAATAGGAGTGAGAGACAAGACGTATGAAGGCACTGAGAAGTGATAATTAATGACATAATTAATGGTGAATGTAAGTGTGCAGAAATAAGGCAATGTCTGTATTATCAGATGCTAAGCCTAGCACACAGCGATTCCTGGGTCAAGAGAGACACAACCACAGAATGTTGAAGGGGCACTGTTATTGCCATACAGGATATCGGCTGCCTTCCAGGGCTACTTGAGTTTGGTAAAGGCACTGAACTGGGCTGAACATGGATGGCTACATTTTCTTCTACTTAAACCTATTCATGTTTCTCGTTTGCAGACACTCATTCTACAGAACCTATTTTTGAGAAAAATTCATGAAGATGTGGGACTTGTTCCAGGAAAATAGCTTAATGCTATCATTGATGGACTGGGTTCAGAGAAACTCTGGAGTGTCTTGGACCTTTTTGGAACCTGGTAATTTCTGGGAGTCAGCTCAGAACTTATTCTCTGATGAGAGTAGGAGGATACTTTTCATTTGGATACTAGTTAGCAAAGACTAGGGTCTGCATGCAGGAAGTGGTACTGAAGTAGACCAAATAATGGGCATGAATAATTCTTGGAGGTGACTTTGTTGTGACAGTATTCCAAATACATTGAACAAAGAATGGTCTCTTATTACATTAGGCAAGAAAGCACAACAAATTACATGAGTAGGGCTATCACTCAATAAATAAATCAGAAAGAGAGGTTTTGTCGTTTTACCAGATGTATGGTATAGAGGGGAACTATTACTGAGTTGTGATTTTGAATCACTAGACAGTGCAACCTAATATTTTAAAAACTGTAATCAGAAGGCACTGAAAGATATTTTATTTATTTATTTATTTATTTATATTTGTTTACTGGGAAATTCCGACTGGACTCAAATCCTTTTTCAGCGGATGCCCGGGGAGAAAAGCTCCACATCATGTACATGATAAATAGAGATACAAAGTTGCAACAATAGTAAACATTACAGGTTGTTGGCTTTATTACAATAACAAGATATTGATTATCAGCAGTATATACAATAAATGTTGCAAGTTAAGATAGTTTCTTGTCATTTATAATATTAGCGTTTTATGTAGGGGAAGGCCTTTGCACTTCCATATAGGGGCTGTACCCTCAATACTTACTTTAAGTAGCTGTGGAGTTGCCACTGCTTAGACAAAATACAGATAATATCAAGTGTATGGTCTCTCTCATTTTGTGGACAATTTGTAAAAAAACAATCATTATTTTTGAAACACACTATTTGAATTAGTACTAATTGAGCAGGTGTTTTGGGAAGGCAAATGAGCCTATATTAATGAATCCACAGATCAGATAATCATGTAAAAACAGTTGCATGATACTGATTGTGTCAGAAAGAAGTAATCTGAAGAAGCATACAGTTGACTGGGCCACAAAGCAAAATGGATAGTTGTTAATTTAGCCTTTATCATAAGGCCAAGTGGATCATTTTTTCCATGGAAAGAAGAGAGTGTGGAGTAGGAACAGTTCTTGGAACTGGACTGCTTGGTTGCAGTGCTAAAATTAAAAAATTGGTTGACAATGTCTTTGTGTATTATTTTGCTTTAAATAAATCAACTTTCCTTTCTTTAGAATCAGAGTTCTGAAAATATGTAACTTTTGTAGAGTTAGATTTTTGTATAAAAAGGGTTGACTTACACAACTTACTTGGCTGGACTATTTTTGAAACAGTCTGGTCTTTTCACATACTCACTAATAGTAAATAAGAAGGTTATTACAGATGTACTATTGATGCTGGACGGGACAATGGTACTTTGGTAAGAGATTGCTGGTCTGCAAGATAAAACATAGAAGCATCAATTTTCCATTTGTTGGTGAATGGTGCCTGCACTAGTCTGAATGATAGGTGATGAATTTCTGTGGATAAAGGAGATTTTTTTTTAAAGTAATCATCTGTTTTAATAAATAATTCTCTAGTACGCTGTGTGATATGATTTATCGTGTTGAGTATACTATTTGAGTTCTTTTTAACAGTGGCAATGTCACTGCCAGCAAGCTTGCAAGATGATATATATTTATTTTATTATTTACATTAGTGTTATGTGAGTATATGTGTGTGTGTGTGTGTGTGTGTGTGTGTGTGTGTGTGTGTGTGTGTGCGTGCGTACTCTGGGTAAAGGGGAAGTAGTGAGTTATGCTGTATGTGCTTGAGAGCAGTGAGCTAAAATGCATTATGATGGTTGCCTTCATTTATTTATATTTAGTTATCTGTTTTATTTATTTATTCACTCATTTGTTGACAAACATTTGAGTCTTACAGAGCCAGTAAAGTGGCTGCAGATGATAGATGTGTGCATGTGTGTTTGCGTATGTAAGACACAGTTTATTCCTTTGATCATAATCAGACATCTGTGCTATTCACCATTCATTTATGTGCAAATTAGTACTTGCATGTGTGTGTGTGTGTGTGTGTGTGTGTGTGTGTGTGTGTGTGTGTGTATATGCTGGGGTATTATAGTAGGGTTATATTGGATGTGTGTGACAACAATGAGCTGAAGTACATTGTTGTGGTCATTATTTGTTTATTTATTTATTTATTTATCCATTTGTTTGATCACAGTAAGACTTGCTGGGTATATGTGTGAATGTGTGAGTATATGTTTGCGTGTACATGTTAAAGGGTTTCAATGGGTTATGCTGTAAGTGTCTGACAGAAACAAGCTGAAGCTATTGTGGTAATTGACCATTCATTCATTACATTGCATTCCCCCATCTGAGGTATGAGCAGTCAATGTTGTGTCTTTCGGCTTTTCCCGGTTAGGGGTTGCCACAGCGGAAACTCTGGTCCGCTAATGATTGGTAGTTAATTTTTACGTGCCGAGTTACCAGCCCTGACGCACAACGTTCAACGAAGGTATGCCCATTCACGCATGTCTCCATGCAGAAGCCACTCTAGCTGAGAATCAAACCGGACAGCGTCTTACTGGGAGGTGACAACACTACCGCAGCACCACCACTGCAGGACGAGGTATGAGCAGTCAATAAAGTGGCTATATTTGGTGGGAACATGAATGTGCATGTGTGTGTGTGTGTGTGTGTGTGTGTGTGTGTGTGTGTGTGTGTGTGTGTGTGTGTGTGTGTGTGTGTGCAAGCACAGTGTGGTTGTATTGTTTGTATTCACTGAATGTATATAACAGTATGAATCTGAAATACATTATAGTTGTCATTATTTACTAATTTATTTTGATCAGAATTAGTAGTGAGGTGTGCAGAGCCAACAAAGTGACTATAATAGCTGGGAACCAAGGCTATCTAAGGATGAAAATGAATGACCTTTGCAGTTGTTTTAGCACATTAAAAAAGTAACTGAACTGAAATATCAGTGCTAGATTATGTTTGAATCAAACAAGACAATACAATATTGCAACCATTATGATTAATTTTATTTGATTACAACCAGATATCTGAGGTTTAACGTAGATAAAACTCCCCGGTGAACCACCACAGCTAAAAACTTCTTTTTATTAAAATAAAATAAAAGACAAATAGTAAGAGGACTTCCGACACAAATGAGAGTTCTAGACGATTAGTGCTTTCAGCTATTCAGCCTTTTTCAGATCGTATTCTCCATAGCTCTCTAACCAATATTAAATAAAGCTCAACCAATCATAATCATGCTTTACAGGGAACACCTACTCATTATCCAATCCTGAGCCTCTTTGATCAAAACCATAGGAGTTAATCATGACATTTAAATATGACGAGCCTCCTTTGTTTAACCTGTGGTAAGACGTCTATTCTGAAAAATTGGTTTAAGCGGAACCATTGTATTTAGCCCAGGGGGGGTGGTCAGCCCTTACATTCACTATCCAACTCACTTTACACATCTCCATGTGATTCTTTATATCTTCGCCCCTCGAATCTGTAACAATGCATTCTAATGCTTTAAACATAAAACTATGTTCAGGACAAGATATGACATGATCATGATCAGTCAATACATTTTTGAATCTTTATGCTTAATATCCCTCAGATGTTGCATAACTCTATCCTTCAGGCGCTGGTCCGTCTTTCTAATATAAAATGCAGAACATTTTTGGCAGGTTGCTAGGTAAACCAAATGTTGAGTGTTGCAAGTGGCACTAGCCTTAAGCAAGTGATTAGCTCCAGATACAGGATGTACAAAAATGTTACTGCTATCTATATATGGGCAGGCTTTACACTTCCCACATTTGGCTGTTCCTTTCTTATATAATTTATGTTTCCTTTCGAAACCATCCCTACTGCACAGAAATCTTTTAATATTCTTCCTATTCTTAAAAACAAACCTTGGTTGTTCACCTACAGTGTTCCTCACTTTTACATCCTCTGTCAACACCGGCCAGAAACTTCTGATCACTTCACAGATGTTTTTGCTATCTGTGCTCTTTGTAAGAATAATTTCAAGCCTTGGGTTAAGGTTTTTACATTGGGAGCAATAGCCTCTGCTCTTAGGGCAGTCTTTCCATAGAAACAGGGATGACCTTTATTAGATCTTAACTCTTGATGTGTGCTTCTCATAGTGAGGTCTCTATTATGGTAACCTCTGTTCCTCAATTGTTAGTGACGGTTAATCTGTTCCCTTTCAAAGTCACCATCTTCAGTACAAAACCTGAATATGCATTATACTTGATTTTCCATAACGTTTTTGAAGATGTGACCTGGGTGCATACTATTTCTGTGCAAATAGTGGTTCTTCCATGTAGCTTTTCTATGCATACTGGTATGCAGACCTGAACTTGGATGAAGTGTTACTTTAACATCCAAGAAATCAATTACTTCCTTGGAATAAGTTATCTTAAATTCAAGGAAATCCATGGTGGTTTTCAAATAATCTGTGAACATATTGAGTTCTCTTTCATCCCCTTTCCAGAGGACAAAAATATTGTCCACAAAGTGGCCATAATGCACCAGATGTCCAGGCCAAGGATTGATGCCATTCAGAATATGTTTCTTCTCCCATTGCGCTAAAACTAAGTTTGAGTAACTATTAGCACAGGGGGCACCCATAGCTACAGCCCATGTTTGCCAACAATAGTTATTACCACAAACAAAAACATTATTTTCCAGGATTAATTCCAACAGAGAGCAAATTAGGTTAGATTTAAACCCTGTCTGCTCAAGGCACTCTCTTATAATGGTAAACAGGCTATTAATGTCCATAGTTACAAGGATCAAATCTAAAATACTATCCATATTTTCCATTTTGTCAGATAAGTTTTCTAGCCTTAATAACACTATCCACCTATGGTTGAACCTTCTTCAACTCATTTTCTACATAAGTGGACAGTGGTTCAGTCATCCAACCTCTTCCTGCCAAAATCGGTTTCAAAGGGGGGGGGGGCATCATCCAAGGTCTTATGCATTTTGGGCAAACCACTGATACTAGGAATAGTACTTAATTTAAAAAAAATCATATAAATCCTTAGACAAACGTCTCTCCATTAGCAAGTCCATTAAAGTATTCTGAAATACAATAATCATCTTACCCAGATCCTGCTTTTGGATGTTTTTATATGTGTGTGCTCATCTCTCAGCATTTCTTGCATTTTGTTCCTGTACCAAGTGGATTCCAGTACAATGATGGCCCCTTCCTTAGCCGGTTTAATGATGACATCTCGATTGCTTTTTAACCGGAACAGCGCTTTTGTTCATTAAAGGTCACATTATGAAACTGTCCACTGTTCTTCACTTCTCCTCTGATCTTGCTTACTTCATTCTCACATAAGCGTAAGAAGAGCTCCACTGTAGGAAGGTTAACAGGCACAAAAGTATTTGGTTTCTTATATGCATTTTGTCTTGGCTATCGTTCCCAAAAATAGTTTTAAGTGTGATGTTTCTTCCAAAGAGCTTCAAGTCTGTGACAAATTCATTAAGATCTGAATGTAACAATGGAATAAAGGAAAGACCTTTACTTAAAACCTGTATTTGCTCTGGGTTTAACAAAAACCGTGATAAATTAATGATCAAGTTGCACTCATTAGCATTTAAAAGGTCAGTTTCTTCCTTTTCCTTTCTTGACCGGATGCTCTCAGATTCCTGTGGTTCTGTTGTTTTATAAAAAATGGTAGCTGATGCATAAGGGGAGCATGTATTGCTCCTTCTTTAGGTTCGGTACCGATAGAAAGGTTAACCATTGATTCTTGGTCTATCAAATTATTATTAGAATTCATAGATGGCAGGCTACTATATGAAGTAGATGAAATAACCACCATTTCCTTATACATTCTAACTTCTTCCGTATTGGTGAATGTAGTCTCTTTACAGGCATTCTCACTTGCAATACTTGATTTATGCTTACCATAGATTTCTTAAATGTCTTTTGCATGCTTTCCTGTTTGGGCCATTCAAATATATGGCCTTTTTTAAAATCTTGATGGTCTCTAGCTAGATTTTTCTTATTTTGCTCATTTAATTTGGTATCATAGGTTCATAGGTTCATAGGTAGGTACTAGGCTATCGGCCCAAGGGCCTACGTAAGCCTAGCCAACAAGGTCGCTGGCTTATGCCACCCAAGAAAGTTATTTTCCTGTGCCACTGCCTAGCAGAGACACAGAAGTGATCCCCGGGGTGTATTTCCTATTTCCCATCCACTCATCAAGATTTTTCTTGAAGAGTGCTAATGAAAAACTTTGCTTAACATAGATGGGTAGCCTGTTCCAGAATATGGGAATTCTCTGGGTCAGGAATCTATCCCTCTAGCATGTCCTGTTTATTGTGGTGACAAGGTTTAGGTGCCTAGAGTGTGTAGCTCAGAGGGATTGGGATTTCTTTAGGTGTAGCATGTCCAACAGCTCTGGGTTTGACATAGCTTTATATGTTAGGCAGAGATCACCTCAGAGTAGGCGATATGCTATGGAGTAAAGCTGGAGGTTTTTGAGGTGGTCAGTGTAGGGCATTTGTTTGAGGCCAGTAATCCTCTTTGTGAGGTACTTCTGTGGTCTTTCCATCTGCTGCAGATGTCTTGTGAGGTACATTCCAAAAGGGGCGTTGTACTCTATAATGGGTCTAATGAGTGTCGAGTAGAGGGAAACAATGATCTCTTTTTTCCTGGATGAGAACCTTTTTATGATGAGGTGTGCCACGTAGAAGGACTTCCTGACTACTGTGGCAACGTGACTATCAAAGGACTACTGTCCACCTGGGTTCCAAGGTCTCTTATCACACATTCAGTGTTAAGTAGATTGCTGCCTATGTGGTAGTTCATGGGTACAGAGTTTTTACCAAAGGTATGACACTGCACTTTTTGGCATTGAGCTTGAGGCTATAGCTCTGACACCTGGCATCTGTCTCGGTGAGGCCCTTCTGTAGGATGTCCACATCATTTGGGGACTTGACTATGGCTCCTAGTTTGCAGTCATCTGTGAACTTTGTTAGCCAGAGGTGTTCTGTGTTAGCCTGTACTTCAGAGAAGTAGATACAAACAGGAGATATCCCAGGATGGAACCCTGTGGTACTCCACTTGTCACTGCTTTGAGGTCAGATTTGGATTCTGCAACTTTTACAGTGTGGGTTCTGTCAGTGAGCCAGTTGGCAACCCATCTTGTGACGTAGGGATTTATACCTAGTTTAGTGAGTTTAGCTATAATTCCAGAATGGAATTCCAGATGGTGTCGAAAGCCTTGGCAACGTCAAAATAGGCTGCGTGAACCACCTTACCCTCATCTACAGCTTTGGTGACTGCCTCAAAGAAGTTGATCAGGTTCAGGAGGCATGATCTGCCTTTCACAAACCCGAACTGGATGGGATCCAGAGTTTGGAGGTTACCAATGTCTTTGTTTATGAATTCCATGATGATACGTTCCATAGTCTTGCAGACCAGGCTCATCAGGCTAACAGGTTGATAGTTCCTGGGATCAGTGGTGGCTCCCCCTTTGTGGAGTGAGATAACTGTTGCTGTGCGCCATTCAGTGGGCACAGCAACAGTTAAGATTAAATTGCAATGTTTCTATTCTCTGCATACAGGTTAAGATTAAATTGCAATGTTTCTATTCTCTGCATACAGGTTAAGATTAAATTGCAATGCTTCTATTCTCTGCAAGCAGTTCTTGGTCAGATTAATTTGTTCCAAGGCAGCTAGTTTACTTTCAATGAGCTCCACTAACTTTCTTTCCTCAGGTTTAAAAAATTCAATAAGCAAGCGCATATATCTGAAACTAGTTTCCAGATTTATGACTTGCCATTGCGATAGTAATTCTGGGTAGTGATTACCATAACTAGGTAAACACTTAACACGCATTCCTCTGGGTATAATTTGGTAGTGCATACTGGCTTCCATGTGAAAACGCTACCACTGAAGTCTCTTGAGAAGACAGGCTGTGTCTTCCACTTTCCCCAGCACTTGAGTAAAGCTTTCATCATTCACAGTAAGATCTATTACTTCTGTGTTCTCTACATCCAGATTTAAACCCAATAGAGGATTAGTTTGCTCACCTAAAGCTCAGATATTGGCTTATTTTGTGTAGATTCTTTGCCGTTCAAGCTGTTGCAGCAGCAGAGTTACTTTCAGCCATGGGCAGCTCATGAATAAAACACAAAATGTAAAAGGAAACTAGAGACTGCCAAAGGTGCACCAGACAGAACAATTGTTTAACTTAGATAAATCTCCTGGGTGAACCACCACAGCTAAAAACTTCTTTTTATTAAAATAAAATAAAAGACAAATAGTAAGAGGACTTCCAACACAAATGAGAGCTCTAGATGATTAGCACTTTCAGCTATTCAGCCTTCCTCAGATCGTATTCTCCATAGCTCTCTAACCAATATTAAATAAAGCTCAACCAATCATAACCATGCTTTGCAGGCAACACCTACTCATTATCCAATCCTGCACCTCTTTTGGTCAAAACCATAGCAGCTAATCATGACATTTAAATATGACGAGCCTCCTTTGTTTAACCTGTGGTAAGACATCTATGTGTATTCTGCAAAATTGGTTTAAACTGAACCATTGTATTTAGTCCACGGGGGCGGTCAGCCCTTAAATTCACTATCCAACTTACTTCGCACATCTCCATGTGATTCTTTATATCTCTGCCTCTCTAATCTGTAACTGCATTCTAAAGCGTTAAACATAAAACTATGTTCAGGACAATCTACGACATGATAAGCCAATACATTTTCAAAATGTTTATGCTTAATATCCCTCAGAGTCGCATAACTCTATCCTTCAAGCCCTGGTCCATCTTTCCAATATAAAACGCTGAACATTTTCAGCAGGTTGCTAGGTAAACCAAATGTCGAGTGTTGTAAGTGACACTAGCCTTAAGCAAGTGATTAGTTCTAGATACAGGATGTACAAAAATGTTACTGCTATCTATATATTGACAGGCTTTATACTTCCCACATTTGGCCGTTCCTTTCTTATAGAACTTATGTTTCCTTTCAAAACCATCCCTAACGCACAGAAACCCTTTAATATTCTTCCTATTCTTAAAAAACAACCTTGGTTGTTCACCTACAATGTTCCTCACTTTTACATTCTCTGTCAACACCGGCCAGAACCTTCTGATCACTTCACAGATCTGAGGTTTAGACAGACAACAAAATGGTTGAAACTGAAGGGTACTGAAGCAGTCGTTTGACAAAAGTGACTGATCTCCTCTGTCATTTGATCACTGTTAACTCATTCAAGCCCATAGTTCATTTTCAGTATACTTCTAGTTAACATCCACAGCCACTTATAATGTCCAGAACAGTTTTTTTTTGTTTGGCTTTATTAACTAAGTGACTTAGCAGGTAATAAAAGACAGCATTAAAAAGGTCAAGGAGTAGTTACCAAAATGTTACTAAGGTCATCAATCTAGGATGACCTGCAGTAGAAAAATTATTCACAGTTTGCCACTTATTCATATTTATGTTCATATTTTCATAACTGACAGACATATGCTGTTGATGGGTATGGTGTTAAATGCCATGGTGGAGAGACGAAAATGCATTGTGAATGTTCACTTATATAGCACTACACTGGAAATACTGTTAGTTGTTTGTTAGCAATTATGAAAATAAGCAACGTTTATTTATGTACTTAATACTTCAAAAGACAAACAACTTACAAATGTTTGCATGGCATCAAGTGAAACTTTAGATGTTGTTGAGAAAAAACTGTCATTGATATTTGCACTGTAAGTTGCACATCTTGTGAGATATTCAGTTGTTAAACAACTATTTTGATGGTTAATAATAACATCAAGAAATTGGTAGGTATGACCCCAGTATTTACATTTAAAAATACACAATCTCTGAAGGCATGTTTACATAATAAAAATGAATATAATATGACTTAGGTAAAGAACAGCAAGAAATGTTTTTTCCTTCCTATAATTGTAATTACCGTTTATATACTTTGAAGGAATCTATGTTTATGTATCCAATAATTAAGAAAGCATTTAGAGCAGACAGTTATGCCTATTGTAATGCAATTAATGTGGTTTATGTAGCAAGTTGCCAAATGCCAGTGTTTTTATATAAGTAAAACAAATAGGACATTGAGGGAGAGAGAATAAGTGAACATGTCCATGATACTAAAAAGCAAAATCGCATGAATACTTTAGCAAAACATGTTGAATCTGCTGGGTCTGAAAATAAGTTTAAGGTTTTAGTCTTAACATTCTTAATGTGAATTTGGGAGGTGGTAATATAAGTAATGGCTTGGAAAAGTTGTAGGTAGATTGGATTATTAGGTTACAGGCAATGGTCTGTCATAGTTTGAGTGACACAGTTTCTTTAAAGCCTGTTTTGCAAAACTGAAGCCTACATGAATGATTAAGATCATATTACCTTCTCATATTTGTATAAGTAATGTATTTGTTTGCATTATGAAATGTCTGAAGAACAGTCTTAGAGAAAAAAAAAGTACTTTCATTTTATTTCTCTTCATTAAAGTTTTTTTTATTTCTAGTTGTGACTGTTTCGTCAGGATTTTACTATTTTATTCTACTTTTATTGGGACTATTTTCCAGGGCTGTCTCATGCTGGACTGCAGCCCCCCAGCTATAAAATAAAAGAAAAAGAATTTTAAAAAATAAAATAATTAGGGAAGTCCTGGAACTCGAACTGCGCATGCATGCTTGGCAAGTTCTGCACGTACGACATGAATAGCTACTGAGAGCTGCAAGGGAAGGAAATTTGTATTTATTACAAGCAAGGGATGCCTCCAGGACCTGTAAGGGAATATACCGGTACTGTGTGTGAATGAAGCTGCAAGGGAATATAGTGTGTGTGTGTGTGTGTGTGTGTGTGTGTGTGTGTGTGTGTGTGTGTGTGTGTAATGCCCCAGTTAAATATACCTGGTGGCTAGAGTTACTCAGGCTCGCTTAAACTCTGTACCTTGGGTACAGGTAGCAAGAGCCTGAATTCCCTACCCACCACCACTTGTGAAAACTGTCCCAAGTTTTGCCTCATATTTTTGTTCAGTTCTGTTCTGCTCCTAATAAAATCTGTGGTTTTCTGGATTTTTGTAGTCAGTGAAGGACTGAATTCACTAAATAATGGCAGCCATTTGAATTTCAGACTTCATATTCTTCAGAAAATGCATGGTAACACAAAACCTTTTATTCTAGCAATTTTCTAAGTTTATAAGATAATATTGTGCCCCTATTTTTGGGGCTGTATTTCCCCATTATTGGCTTTGCCCACTATTTTTGTGCTAAGAGGTTGAGAGCTATGGTGAGAACTAAATTTGATAAATGATAGTCATTTAAGTTTCAGTCTTCCTGTCTTTCAAGAAACAGCTGATTTGACATAATTACTTTAAGCTTAAAAAACTTAAGAGGGCAAGATTATGTTGATAATAATGATGATGATAATAATAATAATGACAATAATAATAATAATAATAATAATCATAATAATAATACAACTTACCTGTCCACTGGGGAGCCTAATGAATGGATGGAGAAAACCCCATAGAAGGCCCAGCCACAGTTTATAATGAAAGAAGATGAGGAGCACACCATAGAAGGAAGATGAAGTCAGGGAAACAGCAGGCTCAGATGAGGTCACAGCAGATGCAGATGTTTGGTGAGATAGGGGAGAAATGGCTCTTGAGAGTACTTATAGCAGTGTGGAGAGAAAGGCATATCCCAGAATACTGGAGAATAAGCATACTAGTGTCAGGAGCAAAAGGGACATCCAAAATTCTGGTCAGTACATAGACATCAAACTCCTGTCACACAGCACATGATTCTGCAGTAGAATAGGTAGCACACTTGCCTTTGGTGCAGAAGGCTGTGGTGTGGGTTTTATTTCCACACCAGATATGTGGATTGTTGACAGGGAGAGCAGCATGGTGGTGGTGGTGGTGGGGGGGGTGGCACTACTGAGTGTGTCATCCTTCAGCTGAGACATTAACCCAATATACCATTTGTTTGAGCTGATGGCAGCACAAATGTATGGAAAAGATCCTATAGCACCTATTGAAAAGAGTAGGGGTACTTTATTTAACGCAACATAAAAAACATTATTTACTTATTTACAAAATGTATTTATTTACAGGCACACATGTATGCATTTCCATCTCTTACTATTTAGGATTTTTCATATAACACCCTCATTGTTATTCTTCTGTAATTTACTCATACTCTTTCACAGCCATAATCTGATTTTTAGCAATATATTTTCCAAAATCCATTTGCCATTAAACACAATTTCATTCAGTCTTTCATTCCAAATAACCCATATATAACATATATATATATATATATATATATATATATATATATATATATATATAAAACATAAAATAAATTCTGCCCTTCTCACATATTCTTTCTTCTTATGCCCATAATATCCATACATAATCACATTTATATCAATACTCTTTAAGCCATTAATATTCTCAAAGCAATTTTCTTCACATTACTTTTCCACAGTTTCACAAATCTTTTACATTAAAAGACGTACTCTGTTGTCTCTTTCGCCATAGAAAATAAACACACTCTTTCAACTTTTTATATGGCATAATCGTATCACTGTACTATCTTTGCATACCACTTTTCCTTATCTTAATGGTTTTAATCTCTTCTGGTAAATATTCCCATAGCTTTACATAATAATTATTACACCGTATCCTTCTATATTTCTGTATATTATCAACTATTATTTTCCATATTACGATTTTTCTTGATATTATTTAATTTCTTTATTTACATATTCTTTTTTCTCTTTTTCTTATTCTCATCATTTCCCAGTTGAGCGGACAGATGATCCGCTGTGGCGACCCTTAACCGGGAAAAGCCGGAAGAAGCAGAAGCAGAAGAAGATTCTCCCTATTAAATGTTCATTTTCTTCATTCTCCGTTTCTTCCTTTACCCACTTTAATATTCTACACAAGTTTAAAGAAGCAAAATAAACTACTGTATTTAATAATTCCCATCCCACTTCATTTCCACGCATGTATAACACACCGTTTTTCACTGGGTTTAATCCTGAACCACATAAGAAAGAAAACACCAAATGCACAATTTCCTTTTCATATCTTACTGGGATCATATAAAAAATTGACATAAGTGCTAGTTTTCCCATTAATACTAAATTCACCAGATGCAACTTTTTTTCTGAATGCTAATCTATGCATCCTCCACTGAAGACATATTTCTTTCCTTTCTTTTATCAAACCCTTCCATTGGATCATAATTTTCTCCAAACTTCATTCACTGAAAAAGTATAAACCCTCAGTTTTCACCACTTCACCTAAACCTTTACTTTTATCTTTATTAATGGTCATTCCCATTTCCTTTAAACATCCATTCAGACAAACCAGCACTTGACTCATCCAAACTTGGTTCTTAGCAACCAAAACTATATTGTCTGCATATGTCAAAACCACCAGTATCACCGCCCACTTTTGCATCACGTATCTGACATCTTTCATTTTGTAAGCTACTTTACTCACTATCCTATTTATCACCAATGCAAACAATATTCCACTCATGGGACATCTTTGTCTTATACCATACTTCATGCATATTTCTCTACTCAGGCAATAATTTACTAACAGTTTCACCATACACACTCTCCTAATTCTGTTACCTATTCCATAGTTCTCTAAAACATCCCACAAATGATCATGTCCTACTGTAGGAAATGCATTGCTAATATCACCTGCTATATGTTTCACATCCTCCCTTTTTCTTAAAACATCATCCACCATTTCTCTTACAACTAATAACAATTCTTGACATCTCGTCTCTTTTATGCCATGCATACATTCTTCTTCCTTTCATTCTTCTCTGTACTATTCCCATAAAGAAATTATACTGTGTGTTATTTAGTGTCACGGACCTCCAGTTTTCTATTTCATTCTTTTCATTTTTCTTCTATATACATTTTATTATCCCACTGCATAGCTCTTTGTAAACAAACCCTTCCTTTATCCATTCATTCGGTATATTTACAAAATATTTTTTTTGCCCATCCATTAATTTATTGTACATTCCTTGCCCTATAACATGTGGATTTGATACTTAGTCAACATTTACTTTCCTAAGTACTTCATTTAATTCACTAATATCAATTTCTTTTTCAAATTCTTCCTTTACTTGTTCTGGAAATTTCTTTACTTTCCATTCTCTTATTTTCCATCCTTATAATCTTATACATATTTCCACATGCTGATATCTCTGTTTAAACAGTAATTACTTATTTTTTTCTTGATTTCTTTTGTATATCTCTTTTTCTATATCATAATATTCTGTTGTATTATTTTGTAAATTCTGTTATACATTTTTATAAATTGTCCCAAACTTCACTTTGTCTTCCTTTCTTCCCTCATCCTGTCACTGAAAAAAAATGTTTTATGCTTCTTTTAAACTCAAGCCACCACTCAGTCCAGTTTTTATTGAAGTTGTTCATGGTTACATCATACTTTCATAACTACAATACTTCTTATGCTCCAGTTTCAGCCCATAAATATTCATTTATTCTTTATATTCCCCTTCTTATTTTAATATAACCCCCTTTCTTCCATCACCTCCATCCATATTGCTAAATGGTCTGAAAAACTCATCACAACTGTAACATCATCTGCTACCCCAAAGCCTTCTGATAATATAGCAATAACCCATGCCTGGGTGTGGGTAATGCTGGATTTACTCACGGTTGGTGTGGTTTGGTCATGAGGGCGAAGCCCGAGTGGCCATACAAAGACAACCGTGGGTAAATCAAGCATTACTACATCCAGAAGTGGGTTATTGCTATTACACAATGACATTATTTAAGAAAAAATATAATTACTTTTCTTAAATAATGGCATTGTATAATGCCTCCTTGCTGCCCTTCCGCAGCTGTCTGGTATTCTGCGGCAGTTTTGATGTACTGTGCATGCGTATACTTATGCAGTACATCAGAACTGTGGGCAAAAACAACGGAGAAAGCAAGATCTCTGTTGCTTTTTACAACCTGTCTCGCTATGTTAAATGAGTTTAACATAGCGACACAGCTTTAAAAAAAGCAACTGAGAACCTCCGTTGCTTTTTTTAAAGCTGTCTCGCTATGTTAAACCTATTTAACATAGCGGGACAGTTTTGAAAAAAGCAACGGAGTAAGCAAGATCTCCATTGCTTTTTAAAGTGTCTCACTATGTTAAGTGGGTTAACATAGTGAGACAGCTTTAAAAAAAGCAACGGAGATGCTCCGTTGCTTTTTTTAAAGCTGTCTCGCTATGTTAAACTCATTTAACATAGCGAGATAGGTTGTAAAAAGCAATGGAGATCTTGCATTCTCCATTGCTGTAAAAAAAAGAGTTATACTAATGAAAAAAGTCTGAGTGACCGGACCTTTTTCCATTACTATAACTCTGATTTACAACGTGCACGCTGACCAATCAGCGTGCACGTTTTGGAATATTAATAGGGGGTCATATAATACAAAATAATCAATTTCAAGGTGTTTCCCTTCTATAAGTCCATTGACTTTTGTTCCACACAGCTAATTTGCCACATTTTATCATTTCCTGCATTGATTTATATATTTTCCCTTGTTTTTTTTTTTTCATCTTCCCCACAAATCATTTTAAATCATGTCAAACACCACATAATCTAATATTTGATGAGACAAATTATCTATTTCCTTGCTACGTATATGTGCATATAATACAATAATTCTATAGACATGTTCTTTCCACTTCACTTCCACAACACTTAACCTTCCAATCATTACTAAAGTTATATCTAGTATTTTTACTGTTTTTTTATACAACGCAGCCACTCCAGAACAACTTTCACTTCCTAAGTGCCATATTACTTTCCGACATACAATTTTTATGTATGCAGTCTTTTTCACTCGCCAGAAATGGTACATTATCTAACAGAATAACATCCATATCACATTTAGCATGCAATTCCAGTATCCCTATTCTTAATAATACTTTTTACATTTAGTGAAAGTACTCTAAAATTGTTGCTTTTCCTTCTTTTTTATGTTTAGGAGGAATATTTTTAAATTTTCATTTTCTTATGTTACTCTTCCCCCAGTTAATATTTTTCCCGCATTTATAATCGTCAGAATCAGATTTTTCACTGGCTTGAACTTCAAAATATTGTTAGTGTCAATACCTTCTCCTGAACTCTCTTCTTGCATTCAATCTCTTTCCTCCTTCCCCCTCCATATTTTTTCATCTTCAGTTTCTTCTTCATCTAGTTCACCCTCTCCCTCAGTCTCTTGTTGTCCTTCCTTAAATATGTTTTCTTCTCTTTCCCTTTCTTTTTTCATTATTCATTATTTGGCATTGACAATCCTTCCAAAAGAGTTGTTTTTTTACACAGCCTGCATTCAGCTACCCAGGTTCTCATTGTATGCTTTTCTTCCCACACTGGTTACACTGTATCTTTTCACATTCATTGCTTAAATGTGAAATGTTCCCACAAAAAATATGATTTAGGCTGTCCAGCATATATTAATGTCCCTCTGTGACCAGCCACAAAAATAACACTTGGTAAGTGTTTCACCTTTTTTCATATTTCAAAACAGCTTCCAATCTCTACCCTCCATTCCACAAGCTTCTCTCATCTCTAATGTTCACAATGTTATTAACAGTTTTACATAAACTCGGTGTGCATTTTAGCATCCTCTTCTTTCAGTTCATCAATTCTAAACTGCAAAGTGACATTTTTTTTTACATTTAAGTTACTACCAGAAAAGAAATAATCATTTCACAGATAAATATCCTTCTTTTTATTATACAGTTCCAGAAATTTCATTAGTTCCTTAGTTTCAAATGTTAAGTCACAAAAATTGCCTGTCACAGTATTTATAAAAGACTGGATTTATTGAGCTTTTAAGCACGGAACAGTTGTCAAATTGTCCCATACTATTACAGTGTTATTTTCTGTTCTTATTCTCATGGTTGTTAAGTACTGAGGTGGTGGTGGTGCTGCTGTAGCATTGTTGCCTCACAGCAAGACGTTCTCTCGTTCAATTCTCAGCTAAAGCGTCTTCTGTGTGGAGGCATGCATGAATGGGGCATGCCTTCGTTGAAGGTTGTGCGTCAGGGCTGGTAACTCGGCACGTAAAAATCCACTACCAATCATTAGTGGACTGGAGTTCCGCTGTGGCGACCCCTAACCGGGATAAGCCGAAAGACACAAACAATTCTCATGGTTGTTATTCTTTTCTTTTTAATAACAGTTTTGCTTACAGTCTGGTGCTGCTTTTTCACTTGCTGTCACTGCTGCAAAAGTTTTAACTGCTGCATTCCCTGCTGCCACATCAACAGGTTCCTTCCCCCATTACCATCCTCAGCACTTCTAAAATGTTATCTGCCATCTCAACCCATGAAAGAGCAGAACTGTCACCTGCATCATCCTGCATGATTATTTCCAACAGAACATCACCTGAAAGCCCTCATGACACCAGTTCTGTTATCTGCGCCATTCCAACAGATTCACCCACTACATTACCCATTCAAAATGCTGCTTATACACCACACAGGAATCTTTATCTGCATTCTGATACTCCATATTGAATACATTTTTCTCCAAGTTCACATTTTCTACTTCCAAACACTCCACACTTTACTCTCCTCCATGCCGCTGCTTTCTGTAGGCCTCTTCCTTGCTGCTATAGGAGCCCTCTGGCCCCATCTAGGAGCTCCAGAGAGTAGAAGAAGTTCTTCAATGCCCTGGACAAATTTCCCATAGTGATAGAAATACCACCTCAGGTCTGCCCTGAAAAGAGACTGCTGGTCTACTGGGACAAACCTGGTCAACAAAAGGATTAGTGAAATAAAAATAAAAATGAAAGTTCTGGAAAGGGTGATTGATAAATGAATATGCAAATTAGTGGAAAATAAGATGGGGGATGAGCAGTTTGGATTCACATCAAGATGTAGCACAACCGACCCAATGTTTACAATGAGACAGATAGTTGGAAAGAGGCTAGAGATGCAGAAAGAGTCCATCTGGGTATTTCTTGACCTGCAGAAAGCATATGACAATGTCTGAAATGAGATGATTTGGGTAGCTCTGTGCTGGTTTGAAGCCTCAGAATGATAGACTTAATCCTGGCTATGTACAAGGACCCAATGACTGAAGTACAAACAATGTTTGGTCTCACAGAGGGGTTCCCTAGTGGGAGTGGGCATGCATCAAGGGCTGTAGCCAACTAGCACAGGGTGACGGGGGTAGTGTATGACAGAAGAATGCCAATGAAGCTGAAAAGTTAAGATGTACAAAACAGTGGTGTGACCAGTACTAATGTATAGTACAGAAACCTGAGCTTTAAAAGTGGAGCAATTGAGGAAGCATGAGGTGATGGAGATGGAGTGCCGGAGATGGTTGTTAGAATGCACACTGATGGAGTGCCGGAGATGGGTGTTAGAATGTACACTGATGGAGTGCCGGAGATGGGTGTTAGAATGCACACTGATGGAGTGCCGGAGATGGGTGTCAGAATGTACACTGATGGAATGCCGGAGATGGGTGTTAGAATGCACACTGATGGAGTGCCGGAGATGGTTGTCAGAATGTACACTGATGGAGTGCCGGAGATGGGTGTTAGAATGCACACTGATGGAGTGCCGGAGATGGGTGTTAGAATGCACACTGATGGAGTGCTGGAGATGGTTGTCAGAATGTACACTGATGGAGTGCCGGAGATGGGTGTTAGAATGCACACTGATGGAGTGCCGGAGATGGGTGTTAGAATGCACACTGATGGAGTGCCGGAGATGGTTGTCAGAATGTACACTGATGGAGTGACGGAGATGGGGGTTAGAATGTACACTGATGGAGTGCCAGAGATGGGTATTAGAATGCACACTGATGGAGTGCCGGAGATGGTTGTCAGAATGTACACTGATGGAGTGCCGGAGATGGGTGTTAGAATGCGCACTTTGTGACAGACGAATAAATATGGACAATGAGCACAAGTCAAAGTAGCTCCAATTGTGGAGAAGGAAAAAAGAACAGGGGAGAAGATAATATAGTGAAGAAGATTTGGGACAGATGGGAAGAAGGCAAGAGGAAACAAGGGTGTCCAGCAAAGAGGTGGATGGACTGAGTGAGAGAAGACCAGTGAGAGTCAGGCATAACTGTCAAAGAAGGGAGGAGAGTGACACCAAATTCGGAGAGATGGCCACAACTGACATGACACCCTGACCTCATGTAAAAAAATGGGCAAAGGGGGATTAAATGATAATAATAATAATAATAATAATAATAATAATAATGTTAAGTTATGTGATGTTAATTAACAGAGAAAGCCTACTTGATTGCTAAGGTAAAATACTGTAGGGCTTAACTTCAAGGTTTTATATCATCAGTACTATAACACTATTATTCACAGGGCTTTGGTAACCAGGTATCTTCCCTACCTGGGAGTTAGCACCAACAGTTAATGGAATTAGCTGTTAAAGAGCTGCTTCCTGTAGCACATTTAATTATCATAACCTCCATTTGCCATCTGCATGACTGAGCAGAAACAGTGCTCTGGGGCAATTGATTAGTTGGACTAGGCTGCACATTTGTCCTCTGGACCAAGTGCCTAATAACCACCTATGATCTTCATGCTGACATCACATTTTTTACTTACATTCTGTATATATTTTCTCTGTCATCTGTTTCATCATTAAATTTTTTCATGATGTTAAAAATCATTCCATGCATTTTCAAGTTATATATATAAATTAATATTGTGTATGTATAGAACGCTCAGTATACCTTACTATGAATTTTGAAGTATTAATGTAACTGCAACATTGGTGAAGTACACTTGTCAAACTATTCTTAAAACTGCATTGCAGCCATTAAATTATCTTTGCTTCTGCACATGTTCCCCTGTTTATTTCGATTTTTATAAACGGCAGTCCCTACATCAAAAAACTGCTTTCAGACAGATGTGTTTATATTGCTTTGTGAATCAATTATATTGCTTTGCAAATGATATAATAAACTCTTACTGTCCCTTTAAAATCCTTTGCAGGCTATAATGAAAGTGTGAAGAGCTAAGAAAAGTACCGAATACAAAGAATAATAACAGGTAAAATTAGAAAAATCAGTTTTTCTATATAACAAAAGAGCGTCTTTATAACAAAAGCAGCATAAAACAATAGCACCATTATACAGAACAACACAGTTGTAAGAACACTAGCACACAATGTCCATTCAGTATAACAACAGCCCACAATATAGCTCCAAATGAATGTATACATTTCAAGTAGATGGTCTCTAGTTAACAAGCAGAACTCTTTGCTGACTTTCATAATGAGAATTCAGTCCATTGAAGGCAGTCAGTAGCAGTATAACTGTAAAGACAGGCAAACTGTATTTTATCCCTTAATGTATATCAGTGTGGTAAAATGTTTTCCTAAAACTGTAAAGCACATCCTTCACTTTTGAAATAATATATCAGTGTGATGAAATGTTTTCCTAAAACTGTAAAGTACATCCTTCACTTTTGAAATAAAAGAAAGGTAAGGATAATAAAATTAATTTAAATTTGCAGAATCTCAAACAGCTGCACTTCTATGAAAACTAAAAGACCACATGTGAGTTAATTGTCCTTCCAAAGAGTATTGGAAATCTGACAAAAAAAGTGAGATTATTTGCAGTTCTTTATAGCTGAATACTCTCATCTTATCAGCCCATATGGGAATCATCATTTATGACTGTTTAAGTTATTGCATCTTCCCTTAGCTAATCCATGGCTTAAGACAAACACATCTAGCACAGCCATTTCTTCCAACGTTCTGTTAAGCTGTGCCAGCAGGGAAGTCAATCATCCTCTGTGGTCCTTGGTCCGAGACCAGAGGGAACTTCGTCTTGGTCTGTTGCAATCTAACTTTAAAATAATGTTGAATGCAGTGCATTATAAACATACATATATGCACAAAGACACACACATGCACACACACAATATATATATATATATATATATATATATATATATATATATGTGTTTTTACATACACACACACACACACACACACACATATATATATATATATATATATATATTTATACACGTGATATGTGTGTGTGTGTGTGTGTGTTTGTGTGTGTGTCTGTGTGTGTGTATAGTTTTATATATATATATATATATATATATATATATATATATATATATATGGGTCTAGGACACATGCTCGACTAGCATATGTCCGAATCACAAAACATCGAACACATACACGAAAGTGCTTAACATCAAAAAGCGCTTCAGTGTATGTGTAGTTCAAAAAAAAAATCTACGTTTCTGCAGGGGTGCTTTGCTCCCCTGTGCCCCCCCCACCCCCCTTACTTTATTATTCTCACTCCGAGATCGCACTACAGTGGGGAAAAGGGAATTTTCCCTTACCCACACTGTAGTCCGATCTACGAAACAGGCACACATACACGAAGCGCTTATCGATGTTAAGCGCTTTCATGTATGTGTGTTTGATGTTTTGTGATTTGGACATATGCTAGTCGAGCATGTGTCCGGATCCCATATATATATATATATATATATATATATATATATATATATATATATTTATAAAAAAAAAAAAAATATATATATATATATATATATATATATATATATGTGTATGGGTCTACTGCTTTTCATCGAATACCATGTATTCGAAAAAGAACAGTAGACCACTCAGTTATGTGAAAGTGCACTTATTCAAAAGTGCACTTTCGCAAACTCAGCTTTTACGAACAATATTTATATATATATATATATATATATATATATATATATATATATATATATATACACACACACACACACACACACACACACACACACACACGTGCGCACATGGACATTGTATATCTTAGCCCCTATATAATATATATAAATTTATGCAATATATGTATATTTCTTACTCAGCTTTACTGACATGTTTAACAATCTACACAAATTTAAAATGTGGGATGAAAAGTTAAAGAAGTATATGCATTTGTCAACTAAAAGTATATGAGGATGCAAGATTTACTTTGCCTCTTTACTCTGGAAGTGTGACCAGAATGGATGCTTTGCATGCCAGTGTGGTACAGATGTGATATTTATCAATATTCTGTTTTTAATGGTACTTTTAGTACATTATTTTCAAGTTCCTGTCAGATAGTGACTATTACTGTAATATTCACCTAATTTGAAGTGGTTTGCTTACTGAAAAGACAGCAATTAAAGTTGCTAAACATGATAACGAGTATTGAGAACTTATATGTGCCGTCACAAAAAATGCGGTGTACCTTAGAACTGGTGCAAAGCATCATTCCAACTAGCAGGAATTCTACTAAGGCATGGCACAAGAGATGAGAAGAATCATTAAATTAAGAGATACCTCAAACTATTCACAGCTTGTGTTTCTCAACAGTAAGATGTAGCCCAGCATAATGCATCCGAGATACTTCAGATACAACTAACACTGGGTAGGATGGCGATACAAGTCATTGCCTGCTACAGAACCCCAAACACATCCCTAGACTCTCACTCCAAGTTCCTAAGCAACCTGGAATCTATCAAGGTCCAACCCAATACTCTCATACTGAGTGACTTCAACTAACCCTCCATCAACTTGGAAAAACTATTCAAGTACCAATGCACAGGCCCAGTGCTTTCTGGAATTTACCAGTTCCAATCTTCTGGACCAGCTCATTCTGACCCCCACTAGAGGAAGCAACATCTTCGACCTGGTTATCACCAACATGGGAGACCATTGCTCCACACCTATAGTCAATTCCTCCCTGGTTAAATCCAACCACAAACTGATCACCATAGGAATCTCCATCTCACCTACTACCCCTGCTAAGGTGGCCATCCTGAAAAGCTTCTCTAAATCTGACTTTGGGCTCCTAATAGAGGTGGCTAACTTCTTGGCACCCATGCCAATGGAAAATAGCTGCACAACTGCCAAATCATACACCAATGCACTGTATGAGCACGTACACAAATGCATGGACCTTGCCATACCAAATAGAACTAAAATGCTCTCCTCCAAAATAAGGAAGCCAATCTGGTGATTACAGTCATCAATAAACTCTACAAGAGAAGGAAGAAACTGTTGCAGAAGAAAATGAAGTCACAAGACAGGAAATCCCCCCAATATCAATCTCAACAAAAAGCTGAGATCCCTTATCAAATCCCCTAAAGTCAGCTATGAAGGCAAAATTGTGGCTGACACCAAAAACAACCTTAAAATCTTCTAAAGCTATATCAAAAACCTCCAAGGCAATACCCAGATTTGCTCTGAGTTATTGCACAATGGCAACTGCTAAACTGAGCCAACAGATATAGCCAACATACTGGTCGACAAATTCAATGTCAACTTTACCCCACCCCCAAGGACCCTATCACAATACCAGAAGATAGCCTGGTACCCACCATTTCTGCAGTACAGGTAAAAGTGCATTGTGCAAAGCCAAGAATACAGCATCCATGGGACCTGATAATATCCCTGGCTGCATCCTAAATAAGCTACAAAACGAACTGGCAACACATCTGTGTGCCCTGTTCAATCACAGCCTTACCTCAGGCTATGTCCCTAATGAGTGGCGCACTGCTACAGTATCCCACTTTATAAAAGGGGAGCAACTACAGACACTGGGAAGTATTGCCCCATTAACCTGACAAGTTTGGTATGCAAAGCTATGGAGTGCATCATCATGGACCTGCTTAAAAAAGACATAGGCAATCTCCAATCTCTTGACGCCACATAGCTTGGCTTTGTCAAGGGGAGATCCTGCCTGCTGAACCTGGTTGACTCTTTTGAGGCAGTCACCAAGGCTGTGGATGAGGGTAAGGCAGTGCACTGCATACAGACTACCTTGACCTGGCCAAGGCCTTTGATATCATTCCCCACTCGGGTATCATTGATAAACTCACCAAAGTAGTCATCAATCCTTGCCTCACTAGGTGGTTGCAAATTGGCTCACAGACAGGACCCACAGAATGAAAGTTGTGGATTCATGTCAGACTGTCCATCAGTCATGAGTGGAGTCACCAGGGCTTGGTCCTGAGCCCTCTCCTGTTTGACATCTACTTCTCAGAAGTCCAGGTCAACACCGAAGGACTCTGGCTGATCAAGTTTTCTGATGACTGCAAGCTAGGAGTCATTATCAATTCTTGAAGTGATGCAGGCATCCTACAAAAGTGCCTCTCTGAGACCAATGACTGGTGTCAGAACCATGGCCTGAAGCTTAACACCAAAAAAATGCATTATCATCCCCTTTGGAAAAAACTCAGTTCCTATGAATTACCACATTGATGGGAGCCCACAGAACACTGAAGGGGCCATAAGAGATCTGGGCACCTAGACTGACAACTACCTAACCTTCAACCACCACATTGGTCAGAAAGTCCTTCTATGTGGCACATCTTATAATCAAAGGTTTCGCATCCAGGAAGAAAGAGGTCATCATCCCTCTCTACTCATCCCTCATTAGACCAATCATTGAATATAACTTCCCATTTGGCATGTACCTGACCAGACATCTAAAACAGCTGGAGAGGCCACAAACGTACCTCACAAAAAGGATCCTAGGCCTTAAACCCATGTCTTACATGGACAGATTCAAGAAACTTCAGCTGTTCTCAGTCTTTAATCATCTACTTAGAGGTGATCTGTGCTTGACTTACAAAGCCATGTCTGACCCAGCCCTACTTGAAATGCTATGCCTAAAGAAATCTCAATCCCCCCGTGCCACATGATCCAGAGATCACAACCTCATTATTACAATTAACAGAACATGCTGGAGGGACAGGTTCATCTCCCAAAGACTGCCCATACTCTGGAATAAGCTTCTCATTCATGTCAAGCAGAGCACCTGGCTGGCCTTCTTCAAGAGAAATCTTGACGAGTGGATGGGTAACAGAAATTTCACACCAGGGATCACTCCAACTGCCCTACTGGATAGGGTCACTGTGAACTAACATTGGGTGACATGGTGCCTGGGCAATTTTTTGGGTCTAGGCTTGTAAAGGCTGTAGGGTCATTAGCCTAGTATACACCTGTGAACCTATGAACCTTTGAACAAATGCTTCTGCTATAAAACTCCAAGAAACAGAAACATCAAAAAATAATGCCCAAAGCACAGAAAGATAAAAATAAATAAATAAATACATACATACATACATACATACATACATACATGCATGCATACATACATATATATATATATATGCATACACATAAATAAATAAATAAATAAATACATAAAAAATAAAATAAAAAATAATAATAAATTTACACATTTTTACTGGGGAAGGGGCAATTCCTCCTGTATCCCTCCCCTCAATGTGGGAGGAAGCCTTCAACACCCCTTAAACTTATATATACCAAGTATGTGGTCACACCAACTCAAAAATGGAAGAAATTGCTGACAAAGGAGAATCAGTACTGGCACCCACTTTGAAATTGCACTGGCAGTGACTACCTACACAGAACAGCAATTGGTGATGTGTTTCCTAGCATATGTTTTCCCTTAACTTGACTAATTATGAAATTCTCATACCAATCCAGCTTTATGTAATGTTGCCAGAGTTTTGTTCCTTGCAGATTCTCCCTCTGCCTTTCCCGCAGTCGTAGTATGTGTACAGTTTATATCTCAAGTCACATTATATACAGACATTTCAACTGACCATTTTTTTTTTTTTTGGTAAATCTGAAAGTCAAAGGGTTGGATTTGTGAACTCCTACACTTAGTGACGCTATTGTGTGCACAACATGCACATGATAGTGCACTATTTGGTATTCATTAAGCAGCTCTGCACTTCACTCCTGCCCTCAAAACAAGGGTAAGCAATACATTATGCTAATGAAGGCAAACGTAGCTACAGTACATGATAATTAAGCGATCCAAAATGGTCGAGCTATTCAGGAATGTATAAAGTGAGCATGTATACACAGTGCTCCCTTTTGCCCAGAAATCCAGTACTCTTTGGATTACAGCTACAGAGGCACTTAAAAAAATGTTAGGGGTTGCTGCTGCCATCATTAACCTGCATTTGCAACAGGCTTTAATTCAAGGTGCTCTTGCTGCTGTTCCTGCTGCCAGACCTTAGCCAAGAAGGAGAAGGGTCTTCAGACCCTGTTTGACTTATCATAGACTGAATTATACAGGAAATGTAGAGCAGTAGAGGGTGGACAGGGATACATTCCAGGAGATATGCAACCTCTGCCACCCTTATCTGAGACTTCAGAGTAATTGCAGAGAGCCCACCCCAGTGGAAACCAAGGTATGTGTAGCATTATGTATACTAGCTACAGGTACGTTCCAGAGATGCACAGGGGATATATTATGGGTCTTACAGGCCTCGGCTTTTAGAATCTTACATCAGTTTCTAAATGCAATGCTACAACATACCAGAAAGCATATCTCTTTCTCTCACAGAGAGACAGCAACAACCATGCAGCAATTCTATGCCATAGCACACTTTTCTCAGGTTCTGGGGGCCATGGATTGCACACACATGGAAATAAAAGCTCCACCCAGTGTGTAGGGAAGGAGGTACATAAACAGGAAAGGCTACCACTCTATTAACTGTCAGGTTGTCTGCAATACCCAAGGGATCATCTACTGTGTATGTGTGCAGGTAACCTTGGCAGTTTCCACAACTCACACATATGGCACACCTGTGACCTGTACACAAAGTTTCCTGGGGGGGATTTTCCACAAGGGCATCTGGTGGAGGATGCATGTTAAGCGCTGGAACCCTGGCGCATGACACCCATGAGAAATCTACACAACCCCACTGAACAAGGACACAATGATGTCCATGTTCAAACTAAGAATATAATAAAACATGTATATGGCTTTCTCAAATCAAGATTCCAGTGTCTAAACACATCAGGAGGTGTCCTGCAGTACCATTAAGCTACTTCAGTCAAAATACGTACAGTTTGTGCCATGTCACACAATATAATTTTCAGGAAACAGCTTCAAAAAGGATAAGGCCCATGTACAAAGTTCCCAGGATCACAGGTAGGGCCAGCAGCTCCAGCACATACACATGATGAAACTGAAAAAGCACCACCAGCTTAGATGGTGCTGGCAGACATAGGTGTGAACAATACACCATGGCTCTGGCTAACAGGCAAAGGATGGCATACACAATTACTACCTAAGTGAAAAGCTAAGATCATAAACATATACAAGTATTTAGATACTAGATGCTTGCCAAAGTCCTCAACAGGGTAAGCTCATGGTATTGACTGCTGGGCTGCAGCAACCCCCCCCCCCCCATGAAAACAGTAAGGAAATGCATTAAATTGACTAAGAAAATCAACTATTATTTTTTAATTAAAAATAATATTGAGATTCTGTTTTGTTTCAGGTCCTGGGAGCTCCATGCATGCACAGAGTTTGGATGATATCTAAATCCATAAAAAAAAAAAAAAAAAAAAAAACAAACAAAAAAATAAACTGAAATCTGCTTATTCCAATTTCTGGACTGTTTTCAAAACAGCCGAGAAATAACTTCCCTGACTTTCACACAACTTTCCTCAGCACCAGTTGGCACCAAGAGAGGCGTCACTTAATGAGTCTCTCACTGGGTTGTTGCATGAAGCAGTGAGGAGCCTTTCTTATTGGCTCAGGCTGCTCAGCTGACTGAGACAACCTGAAAAAACAAAATGAAAGTAGTTAAGTTTCTATTTATTTATTTTTTTAAGTTTATATATTTTTTTTCAGTCACTCTGCTTGCTACTGCCAGCATACAGTACAGGAAAAGTGTGTGTGTGTGTGTGTGTGTGTGTGTGTGTGTGTGTGTGTGTGTGTGTGTGTGTGTGTGTGTGTGTGTGTGTGTGTGTGTGTGTGTGTGTGGAGTAGGTATAAGCCCTTAACTAACATATTTTTGATTGCTTAATTTGTGGGCTGGGAAATTAGTGAGGATTGCAGCATGACTCAGCTGCCAGGAATTTTGCAGAATGACCAGGTTTTGCCTCATATTTTTTGAGGTGTTAAATAATCATAAATTCTGTGGTTTTCTGTCAAATCATTAAATTTAAAAAATCACTCAATAATGATAAACATTTGAGTTTTAAACTTCATATTCTATAAAAAATGTATGCTAAAGCTAAATCTGCTATTCTAGTAACTTGGCCATATATGCTTTTTTGCAACAGATGTGCAGCCAGGCAGACTAATGAGAACTGCATTGTAATCACTTAATAATGAGTTTCAGGCTTAACAGCCTTCAGAAAAAAATCACAGTAATCCAAATTGTGTTATTTTCCCAACTTTTTTAAGTATGTGAAGGTAATATCCCTCCACAGTTTTGGTCCTTTGACTGTCATGTTTCTTAACTTTCATCTTGATTCTTGTGTTTAGATATTGAGAGGTATTTTGGTATGGGGGTGCAGTGAGTTGCACCCTGTATTCTGACAGTAGTGGAAAGAGAAGATAAATTTGTTCTGACAGAAATGTATGTATTTATTCATTTATTACAACCAAGTACCTGAGATATGCTGTCACAGCCATACAAGTGACTGTAATTAATGGTCATAGCTGTGTTCTCAACTGTGCAGATCTTCTCTGTTGTTTTATACCATATTTTGGTGTATTCTGTGTAAAATGTGTATTTTTTTTTTGTCAAATCAATGGAGATTGCAGACTTCATTGCTTTCGATTCAAAGTCTAGTATTCTAGCAATTCTCTAATATAAAGGCAATAGCTGTTCATGCTGTTGGTCCTTTATCCACCATTATTTTAGCTTTTTCCTTGATTCTTGAGATAAAATGTTGAGATATATGGGATGGCTACACATTAACCTGACAGCAGTGAGCTAAGAAGATAAATTCCTGTGTGGCAATTTTTTATGCATTTTTTTTTTTATCTAACACAGTCAAATATCTAAGAGATACTGTCACAGTTCTACATGTGGCTGTAGTTGATGGTCACATCTGTGTGTGTATGTGAAAGGGGTTAAAATAAATTACTGCTGTCAGTAGTTATTACCTTTATTACATTCTGGTCTCTGACATATATATATATATATATATATATATATATATATATATATATATATATATATAGTTAATAAAGTTGGCTTTAATTACTAGGTACTGAGGTTGTCTGTGGATGACAGTGATTGACACTGTTGTCATTCATTGAAGTTAAGCAGTCACTATTTTAACTTAGTGTGAAGCTAGCTTGTTGCTATTATGAGACAATCTGATAACAGAGGTGAGTGTGTTTAATAAGGTATGTGAAATTGATGAGTACGGGGATTGTCTGTGATGAAAATAATTGTATGTATTTGGGAGAAAGGTTACAGTGTATCTAAAAGGGCAAATTGGTCATAATTTTTTCACTTTCCATCACAGCTGAATATTACCATTGTGCTCTGTCACTGTCAGTGTCACATTGAGCAGTGTTCCCATCTAACCACACTTGGTTATCTGATAGAGAGTTTGGCTGTGATTACTTCTTTGTGGAATCTGCAAGCTGTCTGTCTCTGTGTGGGTTTTATATGTGTTCTTTGGTTTCTTCTCCCAGACCCTGATCTGTATACTATATGCCTCTGACCATTTGTACTTTTACTTTAATTTCAGCCTGACACCAGAACAATACACAGGATGTTACTATCTCTCTTTGGAGGGGACAGGGAGGTAGGCACTAGTCCCAGTTAGAGTTTATATGTCCTTGCATTTGTCTTCTCAGTTTATTGTGGAACTGCTGTTTTGTCAGCATAGAACATTATAGTTTAGGTACAACTTATTTTTCCTTGAAATAAAAAAGTCAAAACTTTTCCTCCACTCATCATTAAATCAAGGAGTTAAAAAAACTGTAAGATGCACCTCAGAGCATCTAGTAGTCTACAACTTTTGGGTGTTTAGCATCCCACAGACCACCTGCTTAATTCAAAATCCTGGTCAGTTAGGGTGTGTTAAAGTCATGGGGGAGCTAAAAAGTAAAACAATGTGAAAAAAGCAAGAGATTGGTAATCTATATGAATGGTGTTGGGCCAGAATGAAAGGGGAGAGAGGAGATGGGCACAGAGGAAGCGCAGGAGGGACTCACGTGTAACAGGGGGCCCAATGGAGTCCTTTGACTAGTGCTCTGTTTCACATAAGGCTGACCTTGTTGTTTGAATTTGACATGTGAGATGTATATATTCAGTAAGGTAATGAATGGGTACTTATGCGACAGTCTGTGGATGAAAATGAATGACTGCATCTGCTGTTTCATCACAGGTTATGGTCATTAACGTGCTATAACAGTGCCCCACCCCATTCCAGTTAGTCCTACCCGTTAAGCTGCATCCCACAGCCCCCCTCTTGTTTGAGGTCATGATCCGCCACTGGCCCTCAACTTTTACTTAACCATGTAATGATTGTTTTTCTGTCAGCATCAGACAGAATCATCCCCCAAGCACGTCTCATAACTGCAATGTTCACAACATAAGTGTGGAACCTGTAAAAAATGAGATACATAAATGATTACTCTCATATGCAAATAGTTACTTCTCTAAGATGAACCATAGCTTATCTCTACAGTAATGACAGCAATAAGTCATGAGTGATATATGCAATATTCATGCATGATTCTGACCAATAGTGCACCTCACACATTACAATCAATGTATATAAACCACCAGTGAGTATGTCAATGTTAGCATCATTTTCCGAAGTTTAACAGAAAGCAATAAATCACTAGTAGGACTGCATTATTAAGAGTAACACAACAAATACAATGAGAGTCGAGACGTGCATAAATGATCATTTACAACTGAGCAGGAAAAAAGAAATATAAAAAACAATTTTTCTGCAATGCATTAGATGAAAGACTGTAAATAAGCAAGCATTAAGTATCCAGTCTTTGCATTAGGCATATAGGCAGATTGCAACATGTAGAGTGACATTGCCACAATTAAATAAGATTTAGCCACTTTTCTCCTTTGTGCTGGTTCGTTTTTGTTTTTCTTGAAGGCTTTTGGTTTTAACCCTGCACTTGTTCTGCCTTGCGTGTATTTTGGTTTGTTCCTGGCCATGAGAACTAACTCTGCCAGGACTTGCACTGCTAACTACATGACCCTGACTAGAAGTCAGGGCTTTACCTGAACATGAATGATATCTGTTGGAGGAGATCTCATCACAAATACATCCACAGCCACATGACCTGGCATGTCTGGGTGTGGATACATTAATTACTGATAGAGCAATGCAAGTAGTGCCACTACAGGAGCAGGATCTGGCATGGCCATGTTGCTTAACACCTGATGATGTAGCAGTTCTCTGGCCAAATGGATGCTGACCCTCTCCAAGCAGACATTTCATTGCAGACATGTGCCTGATCCAATGAGTCATTCATCCTGTCCAGGGAGTCAGTCACACAGTTCAGGCAGTGTCACACATCAGCATGAATAACATTTAGTACTTGTAGATTCTCTTCCAAGCTCTCGTGAAAAATGCATGTGCCTCCACACTGATCCTACATATGGGTTCCATGGCACCTACTGACACACCAACATCAGGAGGAAGGAGGACAGAAGGCCTCTTCCAAGCACCTATACCAACATCTCTGTGTGATATGTCACCCTCATGATGGCTAGAGGGAGACTCAACTAACTCTGCAACTGGAGTAGCCACACTACCCTGATTAACTATGTCATCCTCCACCTGCGCTATCCCTGGTGTCATGGGTATATGCATGCAAGCTGACTGTGTCCAAAATATGTGTAGGGGACCCGAGACCCATAGCCTTAGTGTCAGACTGAACCTCTGCATCCCCAGACTGTGCCTCTTCATCACCATCATCATCGTCAGAGGCTACCAATACTCTGACATCAGGCAGTAGGAGTTCCACAGTGCTGGTGGCAGGCTGACCTACGATAACAAGTAAAGAAAACAAAAATGAGAAAAGTAGAATAAAAAAGATCAAACTTGTGTTATGTGAAACTAAAGTTAAGCAATAATACATGCAAGTGCATTTATAACCAGTGTCTACTTCCTTCATCTGTTCCCTTCTCCTAAAATTAAAGCCTACCAAACCAACAGCTGACCAACTCCCAGCAGAATTCCTCCAAAAAGGAGCTAAAGCCATAGCTTACCACATCTCTATCCTGATCAACAGAACCATAAATGAAGGAACTATCCCATCTATCTGGAAAATTTCCCATATCATCCCACTACATAAAGGGGGACACTCCAACGAGTACTCTAACTTCCGTCCAATAGCTTTGCTATCTCCCCTTGCAAAAATAATGGAAAAATGCATCCATAAGCAATTACTTTCACACCTTCTTCATCACAACTTGCTTGCCAACTGTCAACATGGTTTCAGACCTTTCCACAGTACCACCACTGCCCTGCTATCCTTCACAGACACCATTAATAAAAACCGCAACAACAATAATCTCTCCTCTGCAGTCTTCATTGATTTATCTAAAGCCTTTGACATGGTTAATCACCAACTCCTCCTACACATACTGAAATCCCTCTCATTTGATCCCCAAGCCATGAATTGGTTTAAATCTTACTTTGAAAACCGTCAACAGGCAGTACTTTGGCAAAATAAACTATCCAATAACCTTCCTATCTCCCTCGGAGTTCCTCAGGGCTCCATTTTAGGTCCACTCCTTTTTTCCATTAATATTAATGATCTACAAACAGCTATACCACACACCACCTGCATTCAATATGCAGATGATTCTACTATTATTTGCACAGCCACCTCTGAAACTGAACTTAAATCTCTTACCCAAAAAGCTTTCAATGCTGTAGAACAATGGTTTTCAAACCGTTGTCTCCTCCTTAACCCTAAGAAAACTAAATTATTACTTTTCACTCCAACCCAAAAATCAACTCCCATCCACCTCACACTTTTATCAAATGATGGCACTATCATTTCTCCCGACCCAACCACTAAACCCTTAGGAATAACAATTGACAACCACCTCAACTTTGATACCCACATTAACAATACAATAAAATTAGTGAACAAAAAACTGGGATCCCTTTACAAAATTAAGCCCTTTCTAACTCCAGTAGCTAGGGCTGTTACAGCCAGAACCCACTTAATCTCAACCCTATTCTATGCCTCCCCTATATAGACTAATTTATCTAAAAACAACCTCAACAAACTGGCCACATCCTATAATAATATTGCTAGGTTTGCCACAGGCTCTCCATTCAGAACCCATCACTGTCTGAATCTAAAACAACTAGACTGGCTAGAATTTCACAACCAGCTTCAATTTCTACAGCTTCCCATTATCCACAAGGCCCTGTATAAGCCCAGCAACACCCTTATACTTTCTACCATCATTACACCTTTTAATAACAATAAGAACCTACATTCCTCCAATAAACTGCTGATTAATACTTCAAGATCTAATCACTCAGCAGGTGACTCCCTGTACTCTAACTCTGTAGGAAAACTATGGAATTTACTACTCACTGATCTCATTACACAAATGTCACTGCCACTCTTTAAAAAGAATCTAAAGCTCTTTCTTAAGACACACTGGCTCTGCTCCTGTACTAACCCTGACTAATTTTTCTCCTTTCATATTACAACTACTCTTATACCTAATAATTTCTGACTTAAGAATCTAAATACCATGTTATTATATATATAATGATGTATGCATAGATATTGTATCTCAAATACAATACCCATTGATTATTACTGCTAGTTCTACTACTTCCTTAGACTAATGCATCTTTCATATACAAAAAATTTTTTTTTTCTTTTATAACAACTGCTTTTTTAGTTCTGGGTAAGTTTTAACTGCTATCACTTTTTTAAATGTATGTATGGATTTTCTATTCTTTTGTTTTTTGGAGATTTTCTCCCCGGGCCTCTACTGAAAATGGACATGTATCCAGCTAGACTAGCCCAGTCAACAAATGTAAAATAAATAAATAAAAATAAAATAAAATAAAGTCAAAAACGACTTAAATTAACCAGCTTTATGTATAGTATTATGAACAAATAATGCATGTGCCTACCATTTGCAGGTGGTCATTAAAGAATTAGTACTAAATGAGCATAGACAGAAGAAATAGAGATGAAAGAGGGATGATAAGCATTAAAATGCAAATGATACAATAAACAAGTCCATGAGACATCTAAATATTTAGAAACATCTTATACAGCAATCTGCTCTCCATTTCCCTTTTCTCCTACCCTCCTCTCTCTGTTTCTCTGTTTCACTCTCCCTTCAACCCCTATCAAATGCTTGCTCTCTCTTGAATCTGAAACCCTCTGATGAGTTGTCTGGATTTCTTACAATGGACAGGAACTCCTCTTTCTGAGTCAGTGGTGTTTCAGTGCAGTAGCAGGACCATGGCAGTAGCCCAACAATCCCATTCAATATCAGCTGCATGGTTCTAGGATTTGGTAATCATGTCACTGGCCAAATGACTGATTTTTACATAACCATGACTATGTCCTTCCACTGCATTGAAATCACTGATCACCTGCTTCCAACTACAGTAATGGTAGGCCTTGTTAGCTCTGTGTCTCAGGTCTGAGCTGAGTGGCATAGCGCCTGCACAATCACCTTTTTCTCTGCATCTCTTAATGGTAGTTTACTTGGGCTAGATGTTTAAAGCGCCATAATCATGTATGTGATGAAAAATTAGAAACAAAAAAGGAAATTAAGCAAAGCAACTAGTAAAAGATATACAAATGCATGCAGGCATTATGAACAAAATAAATTAAATGCATGGCTCTCTAGGACTACACACAGATAATACACAACTATAAAGATTCCCCAACCCCTCCAAAAATATTAATAGTAATGATAAAACTCTTCTGAGGATGACAAGACATTTCTACTGCCATAATAGACAGCATCCTTAATTAAATTACTTTTACTTAAAATGAAGGCATTTATACATGTTTAACATTTGGGATATGCCTTTGCTTGATGTCAGACATATTTCACAGTCTAAGCATATTTTGTTGGACTACAGTTGTAATGCTGCCATTGCTACTAGTCATATAATAGTTTTTTTTATAACAATCGTTCAAATTGTTCAGAGAAATGTTGCTATAAAGGTAGGTGACATTGCTTGAGTTTACTTAAAAGAAACAAATGCTATACATGCTATGACATTAATGGACAAAATGCAGACAGCAAGCAATTGCTATTGAAGAATGTTAGCTATTAGTAATGATAAGAAAGTTATTCCTTTGTAAATAAACATCACATACCTTTATAGAAAGAATATTCTGTATGAAAGTATATAAACAAATGTAATTCCAGCAGTGAAACAGCAGTATCAAAATCTCAGGGTCCCAACAGTCTTCCTTTATTATGATACAAGACCCTTACCAACATGATTAGCATATATATAGTGCAGATTTAGGCCTGTAACCACTGTGAATATGCAAATCAGGTATTAACTCATTAGCATTCATGAATACCACAATCTGCATTTATTGCTGAACATGTAAACATAGTTTGAGGACCTGCAAAATTCTGTGTACACACCTTGCAGCACAAGAATGAGCATTCAGAAGTGTTGTACACTAAGGTATTGTAAGTGTGAATGATTAGTCTAACTGCATGAATAATTAGTGCTTCACACTCCTGAAATTTTGTTCTACACTTACTGAGTGTGTGTCAGGGAAAAGAGAGTTCCAAAAAGTCCATGATTATATTGACTGACTTAAGACATAAACCTTTATTACAGTTTTATTAATACACCCTTATGACAACACTGTGTCTCTGATAAAAAGTTGTATGTAACTCTAATTAAGTACATAACCCATTTAACTATACAAAGATATATTAAAATCAATCCAAATGACATTGCATTTATACCAGCAAAACACAGAAAAGAAAATGATGTTTGCAAAACAAAGAGAATCAAACCTGTGTATTATTGCAAATATTGGTTATTATTATGACAGGAAGTATTAGCTTAATTCTTGCAAACATCCCACTCATCTACACATCTTCCAGGAAATTACAAAGAACTACTGTCAAAAAATGCTGATGTAGCTTTAATGTTAAATGCTACAATTTCACATTGTGAGTATATATAATTTACTGTCAATTTTTTATAACACGTTTGTGTATGTGGCAGTGAAAATGATCTCAAATGTGTCTTGTCAATCCCATGTTTTCAAGGTGCAGATCCAGAAAAGGTGCTGCTGTTTTTGTGAAAGCAGTGATGTTTTAAGGTGCGTATTCTTATTGTATAAGATAAATTAGAAAAACTTCAGAAAGGCACATTTAAAATCTTTGTTTTCTAATTAATTTTCCTTCTCTCTCTCTCTCTCTCTCTCTCTATCTCTATTAATCATTTGCCTGCCACTTGGCATTGTGGAGTGTTGAGTGTCAGCAGTCACTTCCATGAATGGCAGTTCACTTTCTAACGTAAAAATGTACAAATTTAATTTGAAATGCTAGCATTAGCACAATGAGACTAGACAGTACTAAGTGAAGAAAATGTACGTATCAAATACCTATCTATGTGACACAAGGTGTAAGTACAGTGAATTTAGAGCAAGGGGAGAAGCAATGTAGGGTTCAAATCCGGTTTATATATATATTTTTAGAGTGGATACAGAATAAATATTGACTCATAATTTTGTGCATGAAATGAACAGGCTAACTTTTCTGTTATAAATGCTAATAATCATACCTGCACTCCTCGTGAATTGCTGTTACATTTGTGGTGTTGGAAACTCAACTCTTCTCATTATTAATGCCATGTGCTATGGATGATGTAATGTGACATTTTGTAAAGTGTGATAACACAAAATTATTAACATCAGGAATATGCAGATATATCTCATATATATCCACGTCACAATTAGCTACCCTGACAGTAATAGATTTTGTTAAAAATATGTCATTATTAATTGTATGCACTATGCCAATAATGATCTAATGTAATTTTCTGTTGTGTCTTCATTCTATTGAATTGGCATTACATGAAGGCATCATGATGTGTTACAGAAATGCCAGTTGTGATTTGAAAAGTAGATGTTAAAAGGATGAACATGCCAGGTTAATGCTGTATGTGCTCTGTTCATTGTTAGATATACCCTTTAATAGTGTTAGCTTTTAATTATAATTTTTTTTGTATATTTTTGCATTTGTAGACTGTTCAGCAAGGCATAAACACAGTTCGTATCTGAAGGCAAAAATGAAAAATTTAATTTAGACTGCCTCCTGTAACGCAAATAGTCCTGGTGTCAGTGTGTGGTCATCAGCACTCTGGACAGTGCTGAGTGAAGAAAATGCAGCTATTAGTTACCTGTCTCTGTAGCACAAGGTGCAATTACAGCGAGCTTAGAGAAAGAGAACAGGTAATCTTCTTCTTCTGGCTTTTCCCGGTTAGGGGTTGCCACAGCAGATCACCTGTCCACTCATGATTGGCAGTGGAGTTTTACAGTGTCAAATTGCCAGCCCAGCACCGAACCTTACACAGAAGGCACACATGCACGCACTCACACCTAGGGCCAATTTAGAGTGTCCAATTTACCTACAGCATTTCTTTGGGATATGTTTAAATCCAGTTTACAGTTATTTTACTGAGGGTTTCAGAATAAGTATTGACACGTATTTTTATATGAATTGAACAACCTAAGTCTGTGTAATAAATGCTGATTGTGTTACCTATAGTCCTCATGAATTGCTGTTACCACTGTTTTGTTGTCGCAGATTCAACTATTCTTCTTGTTAATAACAATATTTGCTATGCATGATGTCAAAAATTACAGTTTCAAAAGTTTTAGAACAGAAATTCACTAAAATGATGAATGTGAAAATAAACATAATATATTATAAATTACTTACCCATATAGTCTAAGTATTACTCATGACATACATTTCAAAGCATGTCATTACCATTTCAAAGCATGTGTCACAAATGAGATAATGTAATTTTCTGTGTGTCACCTTTCTACATAATTGGCATTGCTTGAAGGCCTGATGATGTGTAACAGAAATGCAAGTTATGATGTGGCAAGCCATTGTTCAAAAGGTGACTGTGTCAGGGTAATGGTGAAAGAGCTCTGTTTATTGATAGACTGCTGTTTTCACACACACACACACACACACACACACACACACACACACACACACACACACACACACACACACACACACACACACACACACATCCTTTTGCATTTGTGTCCTGCATGTCAGCTTGGCAATGCATAATGCCATTTCATGTCCAAAGGCAAAAATGAAAAATCTAATTTGGGCTGCCCTCCATAGCACAGATGAGCTTGGCACCAGTATACTACCATCAGCATTCTGCAAAGCATAGAGTGAATACAATACACCTGTCAGTTACCTCTCTTGGTGTCACAAAGTGTAGGTGCAATGAGCTTGAAGAAATAAGACAGATAATGCAGGGTTCAAATCCTGCTTACAAATGCTTTTACTGAGGTGGTCAGAATGGCATCTGTAACAGACTTTTGATTAGGAATGTAACTAAATTCAAATGAATATCATACATATGATTTTTGCAACAAATGTTTCATTAATGTTTACTATACAAGTTCAATACAATGTGAGCAAAGTATGTTAAACATGGCAATGATGATAGTTAATTTAAAATGCACTTGCATGGGTATGATGTGCAAAATTATTTTGCTATAATTATTATTATGATTCATGACATTTCATAACTATGTTTTTAGGACAGAATGTCTTGTGAAGTATATATCCAACATACGCCAACATGTATTATTCAGCTCATTCAACTGTATCCACCTGAAATATATTTACAACCAGAAATACCGCCTAGAAATATAGTAGCATAATTACTTCAAGTCACACACATACAGGCATCCCTTAAGTACATCTCCATTCATTTGTAAAGTATTGTATTTCAATTTAACACTTAGAATATGAAGGTCTTATGTGGCACTGATAGTTAATAAGCAAAAGTTAACATTTTATCCTTTTTCGCATGAGTTCAATTTCAAAGTGGTACTACTCAATTTTGCTCATATGTAAGTCCCAACAGCCCAGTATGTCACAACTCATACAATTTTCCTTCCAGCCAGCAATGATTATAACAAGCACCATAAAGCATTTCAGAGTTTAACATTGGAACATGTGTAAATAGGGTGAACATGGGTTGTTTGTTCCTGATAACTTGTTGCAGTTAAACTCTTTTTTCTAGAGGCTCCTTTAGCTGTTTAAAACTTTCATTTAAAGGCTCACTGCTGCTTTTCAGCTGTGAGAAGCATTTCTGCAGTTTGTTCTAAGTAGTGGGGATATTTGTAGCATTTCCATGTTCAGGCTTGTATTTGGGCCTAGTGTTTGTGGAGGCTGTGTGTCTGAGCACATATTCAGGGACATCTTCGTTTAGCCAAAGCCATCAGGCATTTAAGTGAGAGAGAATTGTTTGAGGTCATTGGCTGACTGAGGTCACCTGGACTACAGCTTAGACTAAGCAACTCATTGGTTCTTTTGAGATTTCTTTCTTAAAAGCTGTCTCAGGTTTCAACTTTCTGTTACCTAAGAAGTTCAGTTGTGTGTTCTGCCATTTCACACTGAGCTGATTGAAGGAAAGACACTGAGGAAACTCAAAGCTATAATATATAACATTAAGTATCCTGTTTTTTGTTTATTTTGTTCTTTATTTCTTTGTTATTTATAGCACTTTGTGTACTGTGTATTTTTCTAGCTAGTTTCACTGTGTGTGAGGTATTAACTGGAAATTGTCCACTTTTATTAAGCATCTGTTGTGTTGTTTGTTTCTGATAACTTGTTGCAGTTAAACTCTTTTTTCTAGAGGCTCCTTTAGCTGTTTAAAACTTTCATTTAAAGGCTCACTGCTGCTTTTCAGCTGTGAGAAACATTTCTGCAGTTTGTTTCCCACCCTCCCTCGCTGTTGGTATAGTGTTTTTATAGTTGGTGGCTTTGCAGTTGCCCGCCCCTAGTGTAAATTTGATCTGGGACCCTCCTCCCAGTCTAGTGTCATTACCTCATTCTACCCAGTGCAGGGGGAACATTTGAAAAGGCCAATCAGCTTAGTTTCTGCTACTCCTTTCTCTCTTTCCACTTAAAAAAAAATATATCTGCTTTTACTGTATTTGTGTTTCTTCCTACTTTATTTTGCTTTTGTGTCATCTTAAAAGTACTCAATTGCATTTATTACCGCTTGGTGTAACTCATTCTAAGCCTTTTAGTTTAAGCACTTGGGCTTCAGACCAGTTGTTTGCATTAAGAAGGTTTGTGGTCTGCACTGTAGTGGCAGAACAGGTAGCCTACATCCTTCTAAGTTGGGAACTGCTGATTGAGGGCTCAGTGTCTGTTATTCTAAAAGTGTATTAATTCTGGTTTAAGCACTTGGGCTTCAGGCCAGTTATTTTACATTAAGAGGGTTCGTGGTCTGCACTCTTGTGGGAGGAGAGGCTGGACTCTGCCCTTCTGAGCTGGGAATTTCTGGTTAAAGGCTTACAGTGCCTGCATATTTGAACTGCTTCTTACTGAAATTGGTACACCTTGTTTGCTGTAGCATAGACTAGATCCAGGCCTGCTGAATCTAGCTTTGTTTGTATAACTTGAGCACTAATCCAGGCATTCTTTAAAGTATTCAATTATATTTATTACTGCTTGGTAGTAACTTGATTAAAGTGTAGCTATCATTCTAAGTCTTTTGGATTAAGCACTTGGGCTTCAGACCAGTTGTTTTACATTAGGAAGGTTTGTGGCCTGCACTGTGGTGGCAGGACAGGTAGCTTACATCCTTCTAAGTTGGGAACTGCTGATTGAGGGCTCAGTGTCTCTTATTCTAAAAGTGTATTAGTTTTGGTTTAAGCACTTGGGCTTCAGGCCAGTTATTTTACATTAAGAAGGTTCGTGGTCTGCACTGTTGTGGGAGGAGAGGCTGGACTCTGCCCTTCTGAGCTGGGAATTTCTGGTTAAAGGCTTATAGTGCCTGCATATTTGAACTGTTTCTTACTGAAATTGGTACACCTTGTTTGCTGTAGCATAGACTAGATCCAGGCCTGCTGAATCTAGCTTTGTTTGTATGCTTGTTATTTGTTTGCTTGTTCTTTCCCTGAAACACTAATTCCACCTAAAACGTGGCTTTTCAGCACTTATGTGAACCCCTAGTGATATCTGCATTGCTTACTGTACTTATTTCCTTGTTTCACTTGAAAGAAAGTTACTGTTTGTCGTTTTTGCATTTAAGTTACCTGGCACTTGCTCACTAAGTCAGCACTAAAAATTTAAAAGCACTACACCCTCACAAACTCCCCTTGAGTACCTTGTTCCCCAATGGCCCTTTTTTCAATTATAAAGGAATTCCCAATACTATTTTAGCATGTCCAAAGGTCAGTTGTCAATCTCCACTCCGGTCCAGCTGGTGAATCTTGAGGCAATATTACAACTGCCTCATGTACACAGACAACCCTCTCCTCCTCCCAACAAATTCCAACACATGTGAGAGATGCAACCATATAACCAAACTGGAGGCTAAGCTCTCTCAACTCAGTACTGGCGTAACCAGTCAGGAGGAGAAGGAAACCACACTCACTACAATTCCAGTCTCACATAGACCTACCACAACAGCAAACCAACACATAAACACACAAAAACATACTCAGAGGCTCTAAATAAAAATCTGCCTAAGCAGCAGAGACCTCCAAAGCAGACACCCAAGCAACCACTACCCCAAAACAAAACACATGCAACACATAGCTCACAAAGCCATTGTGCCAAACAGTCACAGCCCTTAAGGCTAAACAACACACCTGATACACTTGTAATAGGTGACTCTATCATCAGGCACACTGACGTCCCGCTCACCAGACTGAACAAGGAGAAGGTCACAGTGAGCTGCCTGTCGGGCGCTAGGATCCGCCACATAACACAAGCACTCAGGTCACTCCAAGGCAAGTATAAATATGACTCAGTCATTGTCCATGCTGGTGTGAATGACCTGAGACGTACCTCCCTGGACTACATAAAAAGAGACATAGAGGAGCTCTCTGAGCATGTAGCCCAGGCCGGTATGACCCTGACCTTGAGTAGCATCTTACCCTCACCAAGAATGATGCCACAATATGAAGACAAGATGATCAATTTCGACAATTGGCTTAAGTATTGGTGTCATTCAAAGGGGATCCAATGCCTGTCAGCCTGGGATGACATGCTCGACAAGCCACGATGTTTCGCTAGGGACGGCTTGCACCTGTCACCCCTGGGCTTTTGGATATTGGCAAAGGCTCTTGCTACCCCCATAGTGCCTTTTTTAGGCAAGGCTCAAAAGACAAACCCACCTCCATAGGTATCACAAGGGATAAGAAACTAAGAGTAATGCTACTCAATGCCAGAAGTCTAAACCTCAAGATGCACACACTCGAAACTCTCCTTAGCATGGAGAACATCGATATCTGTGCAGTAACAGAAACCTGGTTCAAGGCTCCCGAGAGCACCCCAGCACTACCAGGTTATACCTCATACCATGCTTTTCGGCCCCAAAACTTGGACCGAACCACAAAAGGAGGGGGAATATCAATATTCCTCAAAGATACACACACCTCCAGGTTGGTGGCACAGCACGAAGCATCGGAGACTATCCATTTGCAACTAATAGTGGATAAAACTGCCTTCCAGTTTATAGCCTGCTATAGACCACCCTCCCAAACTCAGGGACCCCATTCGGCCTTCCTGAGAATACTGGAAAATATGAAGGTCTCTCCAAACACCATTATATTGGGTGACTTCAACTACCCAAACATAGACTGGGAGCATTACTATAGCTCCAACACCCTAGCCCAAAGGTTCCTAGAATTTATAAACTCAAATGCTATGGAGCAACTTGTTACCACTCCCACAAGAGGGGAAAACATACTGGACCTGATCATCACCAACATGGGGACTCTATGCTCCAGACCAGAAGTGTATCCCTCACTGGTAAGATCGGACCATAAACTAATCTCACTGGATATTCACATCCCAACCCCACCCCCTGCCCAGAAAACCACAGTGAAAAACTTCTCTAAAGCAAATTTCACACTCCTCAAAACCGAGGTGGAATCCTTCAAAGCCCCCGGGTCTGTGGAAAATACGGCCCAGACCACAGAATCCTTTATAAACGCATTCTATGAACACCTTCAGGAATGCATGGATCATGCAATCCCAAATAAAACCAAGACCCAATCCTCCAAAGGCAGATGTCCTGTCTGGTAGACCCCAGCCATAAACAAACTATACAATAGAAGGAGGAAGCTACTACATGATAGAGCAAAATCCCAAAAAGGGAAGGCATCTCTGATCAGTATTAGCAAAAAACTACGGGCACTCATAAAATCGTCTAAGGCCAGCTTTGAGAGAAAAATTGCACAGGGCACTAAGGATAATCACAAGGCTTTCTTTAGTTATGTTAGGAACTTGGGTGGGAATTCCCAGATATGCTCAGAATTGGTCCAAAATGACAAAAAATACACCAAACCCACAGACATTGCCAACATCCTAGCTGACAGGTTCAGTGCAAACTTCTCCCCCCCTCCCCACCAAAAGGACAAATATCTATGCCAGCAGAGTGCTGCCCCCCTGATATCTGAGATGCTCAGGTAAGAGCTGCCCTCTCCAAAGCAAAAAACTCAGCATCAATGGGACCAGACGATGTCCTGGGCTGCATCCTACATGAACTCCAAGAAGAGCTAAACCCAAACATAAAACTACTGTTCAATCTCAGCCTTACTACAGGGTATGTACCCAAAGAGTGGCGTACAGCAACAGTGGTCCCTCTCCACAAAGGTGGTGCCTCAACGGATCCTGGAAACTATCGCCCCATAAGCCTGACTAGCTTGGTCTGCAAAGCTATGGAAAGGATCATCATGGACCTCATAAATAAAGATATTGGGGACCTACAGACACTGGATCCTACCCAGTTCGGCTTTGTTAAGGGCAGATCCTGCCTCTTAAACCTGGTCGATTTCCTTGAAACATTCACCAAGGCCATTGACGAGGGGAAGATGGTCCGCACAGCCTACATGGACCTCGCAAAAGCCTTCGATACAATACCCCACTCGGGCATTATAGATAAGCTCACCAGCTTAAATATAAACAACTGTCACTAGATGGGTTGTAAACTGGGTCAAGGACAGAACCCACATGGTTAGAATTGCTGGAGCCATGTCAGACTCCAAACCAGCTACAAGTGGCGTCCCACAAGGCTCAGTCCTGGGACCTCTCTTGTTCGGTATATAGTTCTCGGCGGTACAGGCCAACACAGAAGGACTGTGGCTGACCAAGTTTGCAGATGACTGCAAACTGGGCTCCATAATTGACTCTCCAGCTGACACAAGCATCCTCCAAAAGGGCCTCATAGAAACAGACAACTGGTGCCAGAGCCATGGCCTCAAGCTAAACACCAAAATGTGTATAGTCATCCCCTTTGGCAAAAACAAAGTGCCCACAAATTACCACATAGGTGGTAATCCATTAAGTACAGAAGAAGTAATTAGGGACCTGGGGACCCAAGTTGATAGCAATCTCTCATTTGACAACCACGTGGCCAAAGTGGTTAGAAAAACATTTTATATAGCCCACCTAATCATGAAGGGATTCACATCTAGATCAGGGGAGGTCATCATGCCTCTTTACTCATCCCTCATCAGGCCCATAATTGAGTACAATGCCCCTTTTGGGATGTACCTTACCAGACACCTGCAGGAAATAGAAAGAGCCCAAAAGTACCTCACCAAGAAGATCAAAGGACTCAAACAGATGCCATATGCTGCCCGGTTAAAGAAACTCCAGCTCTACTCAGTGGCATACCGCCTGCTCAGAGGCGATCTCTGCCTGATGTATAAAGCCATGTCCAACCCAGAATTAATGGACATGCTGCACCTCAGAAAATCCAAATCCCATCGAGCTACGCGCTCGAGAGACTTGAACCTCAGCACTGAAATAAATAGGACATGCTGGAGGGACAGATTCATAACCCAGAGGCTCCCTTCACTCTGGAATAAAATCCCAGTCCAGGTTAGGCAGAGTCCCTCATTGACTCTCTTCAAGAGGAATCTTAATGAGTGGATGGGAGATCATAGGTTTACCCCGGGTATCACTTCTGTGTCACTGTTAGACAGAGGCACAGTATACTAACCTCGAAAAAGGGCATAGCAAAATTAATTTAAAATGGGTGGCGAAAGCCAAACACAGTCTGGCTACGCTTATATATGCCCTAGGGCAGATAGTCTAGTATGAACCTATGAACCTATCACACATGGCTAAATCTCACTGCCATATTTCACACCTTCATTGTTTTTTGATGTAACTCTTGTCACTGTGTCTGTTATCACACATCTCAACCTCTTAGAACAAGAAATCTGGACAAAACCATAAATAAAAGTGGGACAAAGGCCCCAAAATAGGGACAATTTTTAAATATTTCTCTTACAAACTTAGAAAGTTAATAGAATAACAGGTTTTACATTAGCATGAATTTTCTGAAGGGTATGAAGTCTGAAACTCAAATCTCTGTCATTATTTTTTTAACTTCAATCTTTAATGATTTGCCACTAAATAGCCAGAAAACCACAATTTTATGAAAAACAGAGCAAAAATAAGAGTCCACAGTCACTCTTCACCATCCACACTATCCCAGTCTCATCTCTGTACCAGCATTGGTCCAGTTCCCTCTGTCAAAACCACATCCGGATACAGCACAATACCATCCAACATCAACTGACACCATAAACACTTGGGTCTCCACCATCTGCTCCTCTCAGTGCACCTCCCACATGTAGGCCCAAACAGCCACAGCATGACTAGACCAACCATCCCATCCACTCCAGCCACTCCAGCTGCTCCAAGCTACTCCAAGCAAGTCCAACAGTCCGAACTGTCCAACGACACCATGGCTGCATCTTGCTACACACCCAGCCACAAGCAGTCTCTAAAAGAGAAATGGATACATACCAACAACTCTTACATGAACAGGACACAAACAATGAAATGAACAAACAGAGCTGAAGAGGCTACAGCCAACTAAGGTGCCGCCATCTTGTGAAAGATGTGGTACATGACAAAAAGTGGTGAATTTATGCCATCGCCCACACTAATTTAGTTGTCTTCATGAAAATGTGCTTAAACACACTGCACTATAGGAGTACGGAAAAAGCCACTGCTTTCAGACAGTTACTGTAACACTTACAAGGCTACTTGATGTCACAAAGTGAGACCTCCTAAGTGGTGTGTTGTGATAATTCATGCATCTGTTTACTGCTTTTTTGAATAATGTCAAGGGTTCAATTCCAGAAGCATGTAAAACTAGTATTTTATGTTATTTTATATTATATTACTTGTGTAATTATAAGCAACTTTATTTCTCTCAAATTACAACATGTAATGAATCAAAAACATAAACAGCAGAGCAATAAAGCATTTATGGTGACTTATTAACCCACCATTATCCTACTTATATCTGAATCACATTTCTCCTCCCTTACCCCCCACTTGTTTCCTATTGCAAAGAAATACATAACTGTACAGAGCATAACAGATTAAGTGTAAACAAAAGCCTAAGAGTAACACACCAGAAAAGTGGTCAGAATTTTCTCATATACACAATTCTTTGATTGTGTCTATCCTTGCCTCCGTTTCTGTCTTTCTCTCCCCCACCCATCACTTCACTTTTTACCTTTTGATATTTATTAGTCTGCTGGATGTAATGTTCACCTGGTGGGATATTTCAATTGTCATTGCTGTGATGAAGTTGAATGACTACAATATCCACTGCTTCACTCTTTTGTCACAGTCCCTTCATTGCTGTTATTTTAAGTTAGTGAATTAGAGATTACTGCGGTAGCGTTGTCGCCTCACAGTAAGACGTTGTTCTGTTCGATTCTCAGCTAAAGCGTCTTCTGTGTGGAGACATGCATGAATGGGCGTATTTTCGTTGAAGGTTGTGCATCAGGGCTGGCAACTCGGCACGTAAAAATCTACTGCCAATCATTAGCGGACCAGAGTTCCGCTGTGGCGACCCCTAACCGGGAAAAGCTGAACGACACAACAAGTGAATTAGGGGTTACTAATGTGCTGAGATAATGCTTAGATCAATAGGCTTATTTTGCATACTATCAATGGTTCTAATCCAGAACTTTGTCAATGTCTTACTGACAATTTTTATATGACTATTTTGTGTGTAACTGTTGACTACATATGTTATTAAACCCACCATTATCCTGTTTATATGTTAATCTGCTTTCTCCCTTTTAGGGACACTTTATTCTAGACAACATGATACAATAATGATGATAACAAACTTAACACACAAAAAAGATGGTCCGAAAAATGCTCATAAGCAGAAGCGTTTTTACTCTGTCTCCCTCTCCCCCTCTCTATCTACTCCATTCTGTGTTATCAGTCTGTGTCCTCAGTTTTTGCATGTTGCCTGGCACTGAGCAACAATACTAACTGACTATAAATATAAGTCCACCTATTATGGCAAAAACTGGTGAGTTTTTCTCTTAGACCACACTACTTCAGTTACTTCCATGCAGATATGCTGACGTCCACTGCATTATAGCAACACAGACTAAAAGGGGGTGATACAATTCCTCTTACATATCTAATTGCTGCTCAATGTCACGTACATCCTAAAGGTTTTTACAATTGATATAACTGTAATGAAGGCTGACACTTACATTCTCCCTTTTTTCAACCTGTTTTCAGTGTCTCTTAAAAGGTCTGATTTTAATGAAATAAAGTACGAAATCCTATGTGGTGAGTTAAGATAATCTTTCAATCTGTACAGTTTTTCTGAGACTGTTGAGTTCGAATCCAGAAGTGTGTCATATAATTATGTAATTTTTTTTCCATATTATTAGTATGTGTATAACTGTGTGCTACATTTGTTATGAACTCACTGCTATCCTCTGTATGTCCTCATCATGCTTCCACTCCTAACCCTTCTTGATCCATGTTGGAAAGGCTTTGTTGTACAGAGCAACACTTATAAAGTGTACAGATTTTCAAAGGATGTCCACCTTTCTGCATCTTAATTTGTGGTGTGTTTTTCATGAGATTTGTGAATTTCTGGAAAATCATTGAGGACTGAAGTCATTAAGTACTGCCCTACATTTGACCTTCAGACTTAATACAGATCAGAAAATGCATTGTCTTAGCACAACTGTAAGTTTATAAAGGCAATATTTACAAACTGCCCCTAACGTTGGGCTTTGCTCACCCATTATCTTTTGCCTTTGTATGTACACACCCTGACAGAATAATCATGGTGACAACCATAACAGTAATGCATCACAAAGATGTGCAGGAATGTCCCATAAACAAATATCTTAATATGTCTCTATCCTTGTGTCCAAATGTCTCCCTCTTCCCACCCCTTATGTCTCATCAGTCTTTCTCCTCAGCATTTGCACAATTCCTGGTGCAAATCAGCACCAGTAACTTATGGGAAAGGTAGTACACAACTCATGGCAAAATCTTGTAAGTTTTTGCCTTTCACCACATTATTCTGATGCTCTTCATATTACTGTGCTTAAAGACAGGTTGATAGTACTATGGGTAGATGGATCTACTTCAGTTCACTTAACCAACTTTCAGATAGCTGAGACAAAAAGGCGAACAACCACAGAACACCAACATCCCGGAACACTGACTTCCCACTCCAGGTAAGTAACCGCTTGGCCAGCCTGAAAAAAATAGTAAAACCAAAGGAAAGTAAACCCACCATCATATGGGGGAGCTTCACCCCCCCACACCCCCTAACTAAATATACCAACTCCGAGATGACACTACCATGGGGGTAAGGGGAAAAATTCAACAGGGTGACAAAGTAGTTACGTACTTGGAGTGGGAAGTTGGTGTTCCACAATGTCAGTGTTCTGTGGTTGTCAGCCTTTTCATCTCGGCTATCTGAAAGTCGGGTAAATGAACTTTCGGTCTACTGAAGTAGACCTGGGTAGACAGATATTATTATCTCTTGAACAAGTTTCAGAGCTGAATGTACACTATATGGGATGTACCAATTATAATAGTATTATGAAGCATGCTAACTACAAACTTCCTTGCTTCATAGTATTTTTATTGTCAGCCTTTCCACCAGCATTCACACGCTTAGTCCCTCTTGTATCACATAATCATTCACAACATGCTGATATCTGCAATAAATTACTGCATGATATTAAGTACAATCCAGCTCAATTTGTTAGCAAGCATAGCACAGTAGGCACATTTGGACAATATTGCTACTATACACACATAAATTGATAGGATAAATGTTGCTTCATTGCAATCCATGTTTTGAAGTATATTAATTATGACTTATATATCTGTTCTACATGTAGTGATTTTATTAGTCCATCATGTCAAACAAACACATAGAATTGCAAATCAAAAATTGCAACATGCCTGAAATACATGGACTGTAACCAGATATGATGTCCATGTAGCTAAACACCTGTATTATCCATATAGTAATTAATGTAATGCAACTGTGTAAACCATGACACATAAAAACTTAAGATAACACATCTCTGTTGTACATTTGATCATAATCAGACCTATTTCTATGCCTATACTTCTTATTTTCTTAATCCACTTTTAACTCGTACATCTTCTCTGCAACACACAGATGAGGGATGCTTTCAAAGTGCACTCCTTCACAACAGAAATCAGACTTCACCTGTGGCATGTGTAGTTGATACTGTGCTCTAAATATTATGTAACTAGATAGGCAGGTGGTTCTAGTCTCTCATTGTTTAAATAGTATGACTGTGTAGATTGTGGTATGCAGTTCATGCTGTTACAATACCTACTTTGTACACCTCCTCTTAGGGGACATATTTTCACTGGTAGAGGGCTCCCCCTATCAATTTCTAGCATCCCAAGGCAAAACATAGTTTTGGCAACACATTGATTAGATAATGTTTTTAAAACTGCCCTATCTCACAGCTGTAATATGAGTTTACCTTCGGGGTTGGTTGTTGATACTTTACTCTCCAGACTGTGTAAATAGGTGGTTTGAATACAGCAGTGAGTGACTATTGTGAATGTGTGTTTCTCTCTTTCACTGTGTAGCAAAGGCTTTAAATACATGTAGGATGTGTGTGTGTGTGTGTTTGTGTGTGTGTGTGTCCATGTGTGTGTGTTATTGAGCTCTTTTACCACTTTCTTTCCTTTTTAGCAGATACATCCCCCTATTAAACAATAGTGATGTCATCTATTCAAATGGGTGCTGTCACAATTGTAAAGCAACGTCTCCTGTGGTGCTTACAATTCATGCAATCTTCTCTAGTTTGTGTCCTTAGGTAGTCAGTTTAAATCCAGGCATTACTCCTTAGACCCAGTTTTGTCAATATGAGTGGGAATGTATATTTAGGTAACAATGTTGACATCCACCTATCGGCTGTATACATGTACAGCTAGGGATTACTCTTACAATATTTTTTCACAGAGAAGTGCTTTGTTTAACATTAATGATGCAATTTGATGAGATGTACCTTTTCTAGGAGTAGTAATAAGCCTTCTCCTCTGTCATGAAGAAATGACACAATGTTCTATAATTTATTGCTTTAATAAGCCATGGGTTTCAATCTGTAATTATCTACAAATTGTGCATGATTGTGATTCTACTGTCACAGTGATGACTGCATTATGCATCATATGTGTTTGGGTATACCTTGCATAATGTAATATTGCGTGAAAACAAGACATATTTCATGACTCTCAAACAAATTAGAAGCACTCATATGCTTTGCAACAATAAGATAAGGTCTTCGAATACACAAATCTCTCACAATTCTCATAAAACTTCTTCTGTGGTGCATTCAGTCTATACATTATCATGTAGCTTCTGTGGTCGCATATGTAGGTGTTCAAAACATGCAGGGAGTGACTGTAGTCAGTGTGTGCCAGTATACTGCTATGCATGAATGACATCACCTACACCTGTCACAGGTACAATTATAGTGGAAGAGCCCTCATCCCATCCCTTTTATCTCAAACAACTGGTTTATAATACAATGATATGATGTAATGACTTCACATTGGTGGAGTCTCACAACTATGTTAAGGCATCCACTGTAGTGTGTGTGATTATTTCTCATTTCATCAGCCTGTGGACTTACATAGGCAGCTGTTCAAATCCAGAAAAGGACAACATTATGTGAGTGTACTGATGTGACACAAACAAGCCACGGTGGTGCAGAGGTAGTGTTGTCACCTCACAGTAAGAGGTTCTCCCATTCGTTTCTCAGCTGGAGCACTTTCTGTGTGAAGTCTGCATGTCCTCCCTGCAGTCATGAGGCGTTCGCAAGACATGTGTGAATGGGCATGCCTTCGTTGAAGGTTGGGCGTTGGGTTGGCACCTCTACACCATAAAAATTGACTGCCAATCATTAGCAGACCGGAGTTCTGCTGTGGCGACCCCTACTGGGAAAAAACGAAAGAAAAACAACAACACTGATGTGACACAAACAGCATTGCATCAAGTTATATCTATCCATTTTTATGTTGGACAAACAACTTTTAACGCATTTACAGATTTTTATGGCAGTGAAATAGGTGCTCTGGGGTTCTTGTAGTGTGAGTACTTCTATGGCAGATGTCAGCACTGACTTGTATAGCATATCTATACAGATAGACTGTAGTTTGAATCTGAGACTGTGTGCATACAAACCACTGTGAACAGAAAAGACTGGCTTGGGCAAGCAACATTGATATTAGATTGTTCATAGGTGTGTGAACATTAACATAGCTACCTCCTTTTCATTACCTTGACCAATTTGCATTGGATAAGTTAATATTAAAAGTCTTTTTATTTCACAACTTTTTCAGTTATTTGTGACAAGACCCATTGCTATGTCCTGTGACAGATGCAATACACAGCTCTGCAGATCATGTAGTATAATAGGCAAGGTTTGAATCTGGTAACATCCATCTGTTGGAGAACTGTGTCAGATACCAGTGGCTTAGGCAAAAAAAGTAGTTATGGGACAGTCAGAGGACTACATTTTTAAGGTGCCACACTCCAAGTTAGGGATCCATACCTATTACAATAGGAGACTGATGTAATCCCTTCAAGTGTGTTCTTCATAACACAACTGATATGCCTTTTTCTGTGGCATCAATAGTTGATGCACATCTCTCTGAGATCATCCCTGGTAAGATGCAAAGACTGAGTATGTTAGCAAATGCTCACAGGCATTACTTATTTTATAAATAATAATTCTCTGTATTGCATGTCTTTATACAAACATTTATTTATTACTGTTATTCTTTCGTTCACATTCTAGAGCTTTATAGGACATGAGCACTTATATAATATTTTTTAATGTGTGGCATGTTGCAAAATCATCAGAAAGTGTGAGTTGGCTTGTGTTAAGATACTTTCTTGTGTGTTTGTGTTGGTCACTTGATGTTATGGTAGTTTTTGTTGTAATTCCTTGTGAGTATGCCCAGCATAATGATATAGAAGATGCATGCTATTTAGCAAAGACACCATTAAAAAATGAAAGTCATGTGATATTTGTTGTCATTTGCTGTTTTTTATCAACAGTTAAATGAATTATCCTTTTTGTCATGTTGGCTTTGACAATCTCCACATGATGGAGTTACTGAGCTATGGCAGGAGGATAACATCATACGTCACTCTACAGATGAATTTGAGGCTAATGTCATGGGGGTTTTAGTTTTAATATTAGGACAGGAAAAAGTTTTCCTTTCTCAAAATTTTTTAGTTTGATATTTTTCTTTTGATATTCTGTATGTTTGAATATGTTATGCCAGTGTTTTCAGATCAGGATTAAATACATTTCTTCATACAGAATACAACTCTATATATATATAAATGGTTCCCCTTCAGAAGCCTGAATGATCATAAGCTCGAAATTCATAAGCCTGAAAACTCAAAAGCCTGAAACTCAAAAGCCTGAAAACACACAGAATACAAATAATGCTAATATGCCAGTACAAAGACACTACTATCTACCCACTTACCTTAACCCTAACCCTAAGGTCCGTCACTATCGCACACTCATCTAACCCGCACCCTAATCCTAACTCACTTAAACCGCCCCTAACCCTAAAGTCTGTCACTATCGCACACACGCCTAACCTGCGCACTAACCCTAACTCACTTAACCCACCCCTAACCCTAATGTAAAAACAATCGGACACTTACCTGAACCCAACCCATAACTTTCCACCACAGCGCTAAGAATAGCGAAGCCACATTAAAGTCAGTATGTGTATTTTGTGTGTTTTCAGGCTTTTGGATTTCAGGCTTTTGAGTTTTCAGGCTTTTGGTCTCGGGCTTATGAATTTCGAGCTTATAATCATTCAGGCTTCTGAAGGGGAACCATATAAATATATATATATATATATATATATATATATATATATATATATATATATATAGATATCAACTTTATTTCTTTAACTTTATTTTAAAGGAGCCCAAGCCTGGATACTGGCCAGGACACAGATATAACAAAGTACTGTAGTACTGCGGTCCCATGGTGTCAGAAGTGAATACTCATGCTGCATCTGCAGTCAGAGAAGAAGCACTAAATCACTTAGTGTGTGCTGATTTAACTGGAACAAGTGGCTTGTTAGACTTGCAGAATAAAATATTTTTCCCTCTTTTTTTCCATTTTCTTAGGACCTCAACTTTGAGTTGACGGGGATACCAGTTTGTCGGAACAGTATAGGGAACTAGATCACCAAACTGTGGTTCAGGAATAAAGACTGAGAATAAGGAACAGTTTCCAAAATGTTACTTTCGCACTTCAAAAAGTAAACAAGGGAAGCATATCTTTTCTGAGCTATACCAAAGAGGAAACACTAATGAATGGCATTACTGAATGACTATAATCCGTTGTGGTTTACCAGAACAGCAAACATTGTAGTAGTGACAGGAGAAATATATCAGTGAGATTATGCAAATTCAGGGACAGTTGAGATTTACAATTCTCAATGCCTTACCTGACAAAAGGTGTTGGGAAGACTTAGCCAGACTTTAAAAAGTTGGTAGTTTAGGATCCTTTATTTAACTAATTGGTGTAAACTTGTGAGGGATGCAAGGACCTAGTCAAATCTGAGGCCACACATTCACAAACAAACACATCTTGTGAGTATCACTCACCAACACCACATTCTGCACATATCCATACTAAATTATTATACACAGTGGTGTTAACAAATCCATGCTCAAGATGCAATGGGGTAGTAGGTACATGGCCCAGCATAAACTAACACAATACAGATTACTGAAATGCTTTTGATAAACATTATGTTCCATTTCAGCCTGAAATCTGAGTTTGTCTCAATGGAGATCTATGCTGTAATCAGTTATTCAGCTCTGCTAATTTCAGCTATCAGCAGATTGATGTCTATGAGGAACCTACATTTTTTTGCAGACAAAGTTGGCAGGATAACGTGATCTTTTCCCCAGGAGGTGCCTGTTGTAGTTTGCAGGTTTTCTGTGATGAGCAAGCTAGACTTTAGCTTATTGGGGTTTAAATATGTATACTGTGATAAACTCATAGACATTGTTTGAGCTATGCATCAAGCCAGTTGCATCTTGCATCCTGGCCTTACAAGATTATTTGCTATAACCAGTTATTCTCTACATTGTTCATTTACTCAGAGAACTGACTCATTCTCATCATTGTTAAAGACGATTCTGGTTACCCCGATTGTCAGAATGTATCCTTGGAGGTGATCCTGTTGGACAACTATCACCCTGACTGTTTCTAACCCTGACTTTATTTAAAAGGTTAATTGGAAGGTAGTCTACACACAGCAGTATGCCTTATGATGTACGAGATTTTTTTTTGTATGTCTATTTATCAGGTTACCATAATTGAGTAAAAACATTCAAATGTGCAATCTATAACTGTCTATGATCATAGCTGTATTAAGAACATGTATCTATTACAAATGTTTCTTCTTCTGTCAAAGAGCTGTGAACACATACTAATATTATTTGTGAGCAGCGCAATTAAATCAGCTCCTGGCAACTGATGCAAGAATAAAAACATAATAAGGACATGATGAATAGACTGCAATGTGGATTTACAAGAAATTAATTTAACTTTGTTAACAAATTTCACCCACGTATGTTAGGCCTACAGTACTTAAGTGTATTATTTATTGCAGGCAATGAAGAGAAAGGAAGAACCCAAGAATATGTTTTGGGGTGTATCTTTATATCGAGGTGGACAGTGTTGTATTAGCTTAAAATGGGTTGCGATTTGTCTGCTTGTATCACAGGGTAACTAAAATGTCATGGCATTTGCAAATGGCTTTATTGGAAATACACATTAAATTCAGAGTTGCTTTAGGTTGTTTGATTTGAATCACAGATATCAAGAAACCTGTGATATCCATGCAGAGACCACCTATGGAGTAGGTATGCTTCTTTACCCAGTTTGGCGATTTGGGCCTCAACTCATGATTTATTGACTGATGTCAGACTAGCTTTAGCTCTAGACATATTATGCAGACTGCACTCATTTGAAAGGAAGATTACTTCCTGTTGGTCGGAGATTGAAGAAAGTATTTCGTCATGGTGATTTTTGATCTCTCTACAGTGTCTGATACTGTGGATAATGCAACTCTGACTAAACACTGGTGTTTGCATTGCGGATTACCTGATATGATCTTGGACTTGTTTGTTTCCTGTTTACCTAACTGTACCACATATGTGATATTAGGGATATGTTTCTCCTGGTCCTGCTCATGGGAGAGTGGTGTACTGCACGTTGTAATCTTAGTTCCAATGTTATTCATAGTGTCTATTTAGCCACCAAATGAGGTCATGGTAAGGAGAGGTCTTCTTTATCAGTCTTATGCTAATGGTATTCAACATTACCTCTCCCTTTCTCCAGAAAATGGGCCTGATTTTTCATCTCTGAAATATTACTTGAATTCCATCTTTGACTGGATAAGGTATAACTGACTTAACACAATCTAAGACTGAGACAATGACAGTTCATGGGATCATAGGAGGTTACTAACCTAACAGTCCTAGAACATTTTTAACCCTAACCATTCATGCTCCAATTTTCCCAATTATGAATGCTCAAGGACTAGAGTAGCTTTGGTGTATATATGCCTGTACCTTATGTCTTCTACAAGTTGCCCCTGTCCAAAAGGGACACAGGTGACAAGACAAGGGTGAATTTCTGATTTCCCATTCATTTGTCCAAACTGCATTTGAACAGTCTTAGGGAAGAGCTCTGCTTCACATGAATGGGGAGTCTTTTTTCAGAGAAGGTATTGTCTTGAGACACATACTTGTCTCTCCAACATGTTTTGTTTCTGTCACAGATAAGGTTTACATCCTTAGATTGGATAATTCTAGTGCTGTTTGTTTTGTGAATGTGTAGCAGATCCATCAGGGCTGGACTGGGAAATACCCTGTAGGTTCACAGGTGCATAGGCAAGTATTAGACTAATTGCCCTTGCAAGCCATTTTAAGCCTAGCCAAAAGGTGAGAATCAAACTCAGTACTTTGTGTCTACGAGGTAAACACCTTAACCATTATGCCAACACTCATCCCATAGATTGTCCCACTGTAGTCTGTAGGAAACCTTCTGTTTAATTTCCCTCTGTTGTCATCATTGATTATCTATGGTGAAAATCAGTTGAACCTTGTATCTCTTTTATGTGACGTAGAATGTGTTCTTTTTTTCATCTATTTTTGGCCCATGTTTCACTGATCTCCACCCATACCCCCAATTAGCTCATCATACTTCTCTCCTCCACCCCTCTGAGTCCAGGAGGACAGAAGGTCCAGAGCAGAGGTGGGCTGTCCCTCTCCAGGAAGTGAATGGCCTTGTATCTATAGCCTTTAAGACTTGCTAATTTCCTCTAAGAAAGGCAAGAGTTAGAGGGGTTTCATACAGAAAACCAGGGACAGAGATTTAGGATCTGGGAAAGGGTGGAGCAAGTATGACTGCTTAGCCATCACTGCACATGCCATCAGTTTTTCATAACCTCCTCTACTACATTAGTCTGACTGTAACCAGGGAGACACACCTCTTTCTCTACCAAGGCATGCCCTGACTACATGCAGATCCCAAATTCTTCTCCCTGTCATTGGTAACATGATGTAGTCCCTCATTTCCACCCTAATCCCATCCCCACTCAGTTCCTGCAGTGCTAAGTCACTAAATGACCTCAAGTCATCTAGATTGCAGTCAGCACTCCATCATGTTGTGACACAGAGCTGGGTATTTGGACTTTATTCTTTATAACAGACTGACTCCTGATTAAGACCTCTTCCTTCTATCTGAAGAATATCATTCAGATAAAATGTTATACACCATCTTCAGACCTTGGTATAGTAGAAACACTCTAGTGTGGTGTTGTATAAGCTATTGCAATGATATCTACCTGGAATTTTTCTGGTGCTGATTTGGCCAGTATAGAATGAGTACAAAATTCTACTATCAAGCTGTTATCTTGTGTATCTAGAACAAGTCACAGCATGTCTATGCTTAGGGAAATGTGCTGTTTGCTCATGGTAGCCAGATGTGTATTTAAGGTCACCTTCCTTGCCATACATGACGTGGGTCTCACTTATTTAAAACAGATGCTGAGATGCTTTATCCCAGATAGACAGCTTACACCATCCGGTGCAGAGCTGCTGACTGTTCCAAAGGCTTGTTCAAAATATCTGATAATTTCTTTTTTTTTTAATTTTGTCCTCGTCCATTGGAATTAGCTAGCTTCCCTTGCCTAGGCCTGTGAAACTGAAGCTTCTTTCTGGAGGTCCCTTAGATTTCATATTTTTCAGGGGGATATACTGCAAGCCTGCAGGGGCATCTACATTAATTTTTAAATATTTTAAAATGGCTCAGGTTGACTCCATTTTACTATTGAGATCAGTACTGTGCTTTTAAATGATTTATACCTGTTTTACTCTCTCATTATTTATTTGTTTGTTGCCTTTTGAACAAGCTTATATTCAAGCAATTTACTCAAATTAAGTAAGTATGTACAGTATATGTTTATACATATATGTATAACTATTGCTGGGATTCAGAAAGGCTTAGCATGATGGGAAAGCCTTAACTTAGAGGTTTTCCTCCATCAAGCCAAGTCTTTTGGATTCACAGATCACTATACAACTGAGGTTTTCCCTTTGCTGAGACCTCAAACCAGAGAGCAGTCTCATGGGCAGAGATGCATGCTAATGCAGCAGTGCAGGGGTATAGGTTAATGTTAATTAACTATATGCTCCCTCTTGGAAATGTCCTTTGGTCCTGATTGGCTTGGAATCAGTCAGGTAAAATTTTACTCTAGGAGGAAAATGTAACCACCATCAAAAACCCAAAAGACACCTGATCACTCCTATGAGAGTAATTAAATCACAGGTAAGTTTGACGAAGACATAGGGGTGGGTGACATAGTGTGTGTATGTGTGCAGATGTGTGCGCATATCTACAGAGGCATGAATGAAGCTGCAAGAATGTGTGTGTGTGCGTATGTGTGTGTGTGCGTGTGTGTGTGTGTGTGTGTGTGTGTGTGTGTGTGTGTGTGTGTAAGGGGTGCCTTTGGTTATGCAGTGCATAAGCCATTAGGGAGAATACTAACATGATCAGGTTTGACAGTTCTAGTACTTATTTCAGAGATTTGCTAATAAGCTGATAATGTTTCTTCGACATTCCTGTTTCTGAATCACATTTTCTTGCCATTGCACTAATTAACTGATCTTCACTGGGCAATTACGAGTGATGTTTTTTCTCTGATTGTTAGAGTATATGTATAGTAAATATTTGATAATCTTGTTGTATTACTTGTTAAAATACATTTAACAGAATATAGTGAAATCAAAAGTCATGGATTGCATTCCCTTCTCCTACATTTCATGAATATCCAATGAAAACTTATACTTTCAAAAGCAGATTTTTAGCTGTAAATAAAATGCTTCAGTGCAGTATCTGTAAAAAAGGCCAAGAGTACAGACCTGTTAGACATAGCAGAAAATTATGAAATTGTGATCAGAAATTTTTAAAACAGGTAGGTATGATCTCTGTTTACCATCATATCAGAAAGACAGTACCTCCAGAGAGCAGTACTCCCAAGAAGCACCACACAATCGGTATTCGAATACAAATGCAAAGATAAAACCCACAGCCTTCTAATGTTCCTGACAGCAAAGGCCAATCACTGGGACTCAATAAATGTTATCATATTCTGGTGAGCATTTTTTTGTGATGAGCAGCCACTTGCACTGTGTGTGAGATTCAGGAAAAAAAAATTGGGTCTGTGACATGGCCAGTGTAAGCAGTAAATTTGGGCGTGCTATATGCCAATGGACATATAATCACATGATAATAAGAAACATTATTAAAATGAGCCTCTGCATGTATGCTAACTAGGCAAAACAAGATGGGAGAGTGATTCATAAATGTATAAATGCTGTGCATTGGGGCCAATCCCGCAGCATATTTGAACTAGGCCAAATGCTTGTATTCAGATTTTGGAAATTGTTCAATAATGTTAGGGTTTGCTACCACATTCTTAAATGCGTAACTGCAAGAAGCTGTCATTGCCACTTTAGTACCCGCCAGTATGTGACGTATACTGTACACATGAGTAATGTAGACCACAGACAAATTCATTTACTGAAAGTAGTATTAGAAACCCACCAAGAAGGTATTGAACTGATCTGAGTATGTGTTGATGGGAGTGTCTTCTATTCTCCCATTCCATTTAACAGTCCTTCAGCCCAACCAAGTGCTTTACCCTTGCAATAATCACCCTCACTCTCTCATACTCACGGACACACTCACCTATTTACACACACACACACACACACACACACACACACACACACACACACACACACACACACACACACACACACACACACACACACACACACACACACACACACACACACACACGCGACGCGACGCGACGCGACGCACGCATGCACACACACACACCTACTCTTCTTATTCCATAACCAGTTCCCCACTGTGACTTCCCAGACAGACAGACACAAACACATACAAACACTCACCTGCAACCATTCATACCACACACAAGCACACACTCAGCAACAAACATATATACACTCACACACCCTCTATCGCTACCTCTGCACTGTCACTTGCCTGATTGTGCCTCTTACATGCACTCTACCAATGACTAGAATGGGAGAATGCACCACTTCTTATGTGTTCATTAACACAGGTGGCCATACTAATTTATGCTGCTAAGTAATTCTCTGAATTGTTCAGCTGCATAAATACCCTAAGCAGAAGCATTTATGGGGAGAGCACATGGGTAATTTGCATAGGCCACTGCCTCAGAATGCCTCATTAGCATTTAGCATGGCTTTGGAGGCAGCCAATTGCAGTGATTCTACCGACTAGCATTAATGCAGTGAGTCTACTTCTGAATCAGAAGGGGGCTACCGGCAGCTGTTTTCCACTTGTGTTTGGGGCTTATTACTGGTAGTAGCCCTTTCTGACTCCCAGTCATTGTATTATGCCTTCAGTCTTAGAAAGCATATTTGTTTCTGTATAAAACTATTATTTTTATACTATTATTTGTATTCTTTCTATATATTGTGGCACACAATATGAAATTAACATTTCTCATTATAATTCAAGATGCAGCTGCTCCTTTATATTAAGGCTAGGAGCGCAATTTAAGGCAATTGTCCTAGTAATATTCCACGATAATTTTCCATAAGGAAATATTAAACTGTTATAGAGATAAAGACATTTATGAACAGGGTGTCAAAATACTTTCTCTCTTTCATTATTCACAGAATCAAGATACAGATGACATCATCATGGCTATGATATATATACTTGTAAGCCATGCTTAGCATGTCTTACAAGCATGCATCTTCATTAAAGATGCAAAACTAAAAGGTTGAGCAAGCATTATTTTTTCAATATGAAACAGTATGGAAGCGACCATTATACAGTTGTGAAAAGTGACCCTAATTGTTTTGGAAAAGAAGTAAAAGTAAGAAGCAAAGTCATAAAAACAATTTTCATATACTATAAGAGAAAAAAAAATAAATCTATGGATTTATAATCTGTCACAGAAAGAGATAAGTAAAGGTAGATGTTAAGCTTACAGAGACAGAAGAGGACTAAGTTAAAAAAAAAGATTTCTGACAAAAGGTAAGCATGTAATCATGACAGAAGAATGTCAGGTGGAGTTGCTGAATTAATTTGATACAGAAATAAACTGTTTAATACATCGAGCCAGTGTAAAGAATAAAAAAAACTATAAAAGTATGAAAATAGCCGGGATAACCATGATCTTATGTAGGCATAGATTTCTATGGATCCTGTATTGCAAAAATGTATTTAATATTACTCATGACCTCTCACAATTCTTCATGACAGAAACAATACTTTCCATGCAGAAGTTCCAGATCCTGATAAAATATTTGTTACTTTTGGAATACTCACATGCAGCAAAATATGGACAATGTTCCACATTTAACAGCAATCAATCTAGAGTTTTTAAAATGCTAAGGAGCTAACTAGATTTAATATGAATAAATTCATCCCACAAGTCAAGATACAAATAATCAAAACAGAAACATCTAAAACTAAGCTTAACTGCCCTCTCCAATAACCTGTACCTTTGAAGGGGGCAAGTCCCCATGCAGCCCCTGGAATCGCTGCACTCCTGCATCACCCAGTCTGTACATCATCTAAACTAAGTCTGAAGCAGCCCAAGCACAGAGGATTGTAGACAGGTACATAAGGAAACATAAAACTCTCCCTTTCCCTCTTCTCTGTCTCCTACAAATATATAAAAAAAAACAAAACGGATATATTTGACAAAGTTTCAGTGTACTAAAATTCAATAATATAAAGATGCAGTCATTATTTTATGATGTCACATACTAGATATGCCATATGATCAACTGAAGTGCTGTCTGTTACACAGTGAAAGGTCATTCCACCTTGACCACCAGCCAGTGGGCTATTGGAGCACTTTATGCAAAATGTTAGCAAGGTTATAATAATTTCTATGTCCAGAGAAATCTGTTGAAAACAAAAACTGGACATTATGTTGACAGTCTACAGTACTCTGTTCACTGTACACTTGGAGCTACACTGACTGGTTTGATACTGAAGTATAACTTCCAATACCCAATCCTTACTTAAAGTATCACATGAACAGAAATAATAAAGTGGTATGAGTAGAGACAAGAGAGAGAGAGATGGACAACATGAGAGTGTTCTGATGCAAGGCAAGTGGAAAATATGCTTTTTTGTTAGCAAGAAGTGGAAAACACAAACACGAGTCTTTATTCAGCTTAGAGTGCTACCAGATAAGTGAGAAAAAAGGGCCAATGATTACTGTGACAAATGGTGACCACATTCTTACCATGAACTGGTCTTTTTTGAAGACCTGGGGGTTCTGAGAGAAGTAAGTATGAGTTTTAGACTACTATAGCTACTGCTTCCAAAAGTAATCGCTAGAAAGAACAATAATATGCATGGATGGTCCCAGAGAGCTACCAAAATAGTTCTGGCTTAATGACCTGCGTTTGTAAGTCTGTTACCTAATGTAATTATGTTAACAATATTTTTCTTTTACAGATCCTATGAAAGTAACATATAAATGCAGTTGTTATTTAAACCATACCTTCTTTGATCGAAATCATTTTTGAAAGTGTAACAGATTATGGTTTGCTGGGTATGGAAGAATGCCCTTTTATGACACTGTATTTTTGTTATATTAAAAGTATTGCTAGTAATACTGCCCTGATTAATATACTGCCACATAACTTATTTTAGCCTTTCTGAAAATGCCATACTTGACAAAGTATTTTGTCCCATGCTTCATCTGTTCTAATGTTAAAATGAACAAATTTCAATACAAGTGAGTGGTGGGAAGTGAACCCAAGTCTGTCATAAAAGAAATGGGTGATATACTGTAACAAAATACTACTCCATATACATAATAACCTGCCTATTATTCCATCAATCAGAACTGGCTTAAAATAGTTTTATTTTTTGCGGGGGGGGGGGTGTTGTGCACTTGTCAACCATCTGGCTAATTGCTAAGACTCTGCTCATTCCTTCCCTGCTGGGTAACACCAGATGTCTGCACAGCTGTCATCCAGTGGGCAATAAACATTTCTGTAATGTTGCCCTAGAATCTCTTCTGCATACCTAAGTACTCAGGGGAGGGTCATGCAATGGGTGTAATATGGAACCGTCATCCATTTACATGAATGATGCTGCCCATCAGACAGTCCTGTACTCCCCTCTTTGAGCAGATAACTCATGTTAGATGTCTGGTCTCTACTGGAGATCTGTTAGTGTGAGGCATGCCCTTATTTCTCCCGGTATCCTGCTGGGATAGATGAGTGGCAATGCCTCATCACTGCTCTGTCTTTATGATTGGCACCTCCCACGGCTGGGCCACTACTCACAAGTCAGCTGGGTCACAGTAAGAGCTCTATCCCCTGCGGAATTCAGGATCCTTAAATTTACTTTTAAACAAAAATAAATTATGTTAAAAGTCATCTGGCAACCTTATTCACTGGTCAAATATTTTGCAAAATGAAAGCCAGTGACCAAGCAAATTGTTGTTGCAGAGTAAAAGAAGACTTACAGTGTGTCTGGAAATCTGTATTTATTGTAGACAGTCATATGTGAGTCATAAAAGTCCAGCATGCAAATGTGAGATGGCCACTGGACAGTAATGAATGAGGAAGAAAATCCAGGAAAAGAAAGTTTATTAAATGCATGCAAACCAAATTATGCAGTTATTCCCCAGGTGGCTCTTAATAGAGTCTGCTCTTCTTTGTGGAAATCAAGACTCCTGTATGAAAGAAAATATTTTTTAAAGACCTGTTAATCAACTGACTTGAGGATGGCTTAATGAATAGATGTATTTCTGCATGATGAAGGGTTGCTTAACCATTAAAGGGGAGTGTTGAACTCTGCTGCGCAGGTTTTATTTATGTGCCTACAGACTGTCTACCTATTTGTGTAGTACTGTAGTGCATGTAGCATAGACACTGGTTATGCTTAATTGCTGTGCTTATAGATTAGCCTTACTAAGTCACTTCAATGAACTGAAGTGAGATGTGGCACCACTCAGTCCCCAGACATGATATTGGGTTTTATGAGTTAGTGCATTTACACAGATGACAAATTCATTAAAGCATGGTTTCTGAAATCTGTCTTGCAAAATGTGCAGTCAGCTAATCCCCCCCACCAAAAAAAGTAACTTAGCTCAGGGTGTTATGATATTATGTAGAGTTATATTTAGTTAGGGTATGTGGGGTATCCACCACAGGGGGACAGGGGCTTAGCTTCAACTTAAGAACTTTTCAATCAGTCACAGTGGAGTGAAAGGGATTTGGTAACTTATACTTTCATTCATTTCTTGATATCCACCTTATCCTAGTCAGAAAGACTCAGAGCGTATTTTGTCACTCATTGGGACAAGAAAGTGAATTAATCCTGCGTAAATTCCAATTTAGAAATCACCAATTCACATACTTGCACTCAGTAGGGATGTGGGAGGAAACAAGATCACCCAGTAAAATTTCAGTGGACATTGCAACTATATGCAGACTCCTTAAAGAATGCACCCCAGCCAGGAATCAAACTGTGGAACTGTAAGACAACAGTGTTAGCAAATGCACCACTGACCCACTCTGATTTCTAAATGCATTTCTATAAACCACTGACCCCCCCCTGCTTTCTAAATGCATGTCTTACCACCTCTTTGGAGACATGCTGGCTGTAACCATTGGGTAGTTCAGTAACAGTGTAACTTTCCTGTCCTGTATTCTCACAATCCCCAGCTCCTTTCTTCTACTATGGTCCCCTATTTTTCCAAATACCTTGGCATTCAGTAGTAAATATGCCTAAGTTCTTGTGTTAACTCTTAACACTCCCCTCCTTTTCAATGTTCACATTATTCCAGTCATCTTTAGCTTATTTCTCCATACCTTCATCAGCTCTTACATAACCGTTTTCACTTTCTTTTTACAGCCGGCTCACATATATTTTTGTTTGCTGTCTTTGGACACTTTGTCCATTTTCCAACGGTTAATTCATTTCTGACAATTTCCTGTCTCCCTTTTTATCTTCCTTCCTTATCTTTTTCTTTGCAGAACGTATACACAACATGAATGGTTATCAGTCTTTTGACTGTAAACCACATTTCTTTTTAAGCTGTACACATTTTTAGAAATATTTTGTTTCTAACCAGTATATTTCTGCACTGACTCCCTAGTTTCGTTATTTTTAGTTAGGTAGTTTATTTTTAGTCCATATTTTTATCCATAGACAGCTACACTATCTTGCTCAGTGCGATAACCTTTGCCTCCAAACCAGCTAGAATTACAAGTGCACATCACAAAATTAGATCAGTGTTGTAGATAATGCTATTTTTTGATTGTCTAGTTCTGGCTAGTGCTATATTTTTATTATTTTTTTTTTCTTTTTTTTTTTCATTCTAAGAATGAAATTAACTTTTAGTAGTTGATTATGTAGGCAGCATTATTTTATCAGCAGGTTGTGCATGTGAATTTTGTGCATTCAGTGCACAATGTTAAGCGTTTCTTTTTCATTGTACACTGTCCATATGTCATTTTTTATTGTATTTTAATTTTAAACTATGCATAGACTGAATGTATTATATTGTTTTGAGGGTTAAGGTGCACAATTTTACTTTATTTTTTAGTGAGTAAGTATGACAACTTTAGTGAAACTTTGGTCAAGCGTCATAATAAAACTTCACGTATGTTATAATTGATTGTCAAAATGAAGTGAAAAAAGACTAGAAAAAAATAATTTTTGCAAGATGGAGGTGACAGCTGTACCCTGCCTACCTATATAATCCAATTTCAAAGTCAAACCATATCAGAGAAAGAAAAAATCCTTGTGCCACTGCAACCATAATTATCTAGGAAAAAGGCAGCATTCACACACACTAATTACATTGCTCATATGGGAGTCAATCATTAGTGTGTGCTGGAAAGAGGCATGACACTATAGTAGCTGCATGTCAAGAGTGAAGCTAAACTGATGATGTGCTAAGCATATAGCTAAAAAAGTATTTGTATGCACAAACTACAGATGTTGCTTCTATGAAATGCTTTTCTATCTAGAAACTACTGTTCGGATAGAAAATATAAGATAATATTTAATTTATATATATATATATATATATATATATATATATATATATATATATATATAAAACATCCGCGGTGGTGCAGCTGTAGTGTTGTTACCTCACAGCAAGAGGTTCTCCCGTTAGAGGTTCTCCCGTTCGATTCTCGGCTGGAGTGTGGGGAGTGCCTTCAGTGTGGAGTCTGCATGTCCTCCCCGCGGTTGGGCGGGCGTTCGAAAGACATGTGTAAATGGGCATGCCTTCATTGAAGGTCGGACATCGAGCTGGCACCTCGGTGTTGGTGAAAATCTACTGCCAATCATTAGCGGACTGGAGTTCCACTGTGGCGACCCCTAACCGGGAAAAGCTGAAAGACCAACAACAACAACATTATTTATATATATATATATATATATATATATATATATATATATATATATATATATATATGTAACCCAGCACTCAGTGAATGCAAGACACAGAACCCATTCTGAGCAGTGACCCAGCCCACTGCATATGTGTATACTGCCTAGAGGCAATTTAACAGATCATCAGCTCACTTGCAGCTCATCAGTGGGATATGTGAGGAAACTATAACACTCAGCAAAAAAAAAAAAAAAACACAGACACAGGTAGCCCTTGCAGAATATCCCTCCATCTCAAATTAGTTTAATATATATATTTATTTATCTACTTATGTGTATGTATATATATATATATATATATATATATATATATATATATATATATATATATAAATGTATAGGATCAGTACGGAATACCAAAATTCCACAATCCCGAGACTCTAAATCCCGAGGACCAGAATCTCAAGATTGCGGAATCTTAAAACTTAAAAAAAAAAAAATAAAACATATAACAAACTATTCTAACATTTAAGCCCCCCACACCCCCTGCAACTTAAATATATCAACTCAGAGATCGTACTACTGTGGAGTGAACGGCAAAGTTCCCATTCTGCACTGTACAAAAATCCCCATTCACTACATTCGAGATTCCGTAATCTCGAGATTCTGGTCCTCAGGATTCAGAATTTCGGGATTGTGGAATTTCGGTATTCCGTAGCGATTTTATATATATATATATATATATATATATATATGTGTGTATATATATATATATATATATATATATATATATATATATATATATATATATATGTATATATACTTCACAAAGTGGACTTTCATATGGCCGAGACCAGTGTCATTAGCTCATTCTACCTAGTACAGAGAGAACATTTGGGAAGGCCAACCCCCTTAGTTTCTTAACCTTGAATTATCTCCTTTCTCCCTTTCCACTTTAAAAAAGAATTACTCAGCTGCTTTTACAGTATTTGTGTTTCCTCCTCCTACTGTATCACTTCATCTTGCTTTTTCTGCTACTTGTTCTTTAAAGTGTTCGATTGCATCTTCTCTGCTTTATTTATTACTGGTTGTTTTTAGCCTGTTTAAACTTTAAGTGTTATTTTAAGCCACTTAGTTTTGGTTTAAGCACTTGGGCTTTAGGCCTACCCCTTAGCTCTCCCTGGCCTCTCTTCCTCAGATTCTGACAGATATGAATGGACAATTTCCTACAGTTTCTCCTGCCAATCTGGTTGATATGGGCATCCTGAGGCAGTGTAGCAACTGCCTCATGTACGCAGACAACCATCCACTACTACCACCTAGCAACACAATTTGTGAGATATGCAGTTATATAAAGAAGCTAGAGTCTATGCTCTCTCCCTCACAAGCCAGTATATCTGGCACTGAGTAGGTTGTCAACATGATCACTACACCTCACAGACCACCCACAGCTACACAACACACACCCACAACTACACAACACACACCCATATATGCAGAGGTTCTCAACAAAAACAAACCCAAACAAAGGAGACCTCAGAGGCAAAAACACATGAGAACTCCACAATCCTTCATACCACATACCATGAATCATCCACACACCAGTGTCTCTCAACCACTAAGGCCTAACCATAAACCCAACATATTAGTAATAGGAGACTCCATTGTGAGACACACAGATGCGCCTCTCACCAAGCTGGATAAGGAGAAAGTCAGTTAGTTGTTTGTCAGGTGCCAGAATCCACCATATCACACCCGCACTCAAGTGTGTCAACAACAGGTACTGTTATCCATGTTGGTGTGAATTACTTGAGACATACCTCCCTGTACTATATGAAGACAGAGACATAATTGAGCTCACTGAATACGTGTCCCAGGCAGGTATGTCCCTAGCCTTAAGCAGCATACTACCATCACCCAGAATAATGCCTTAATACAAACAGAAAATGATTCACTTTAACAGTTGGCTTAGTTTCTGGTGTCATTCCAGGGGGATCCAGTGCCTGACAGCCTGGGAAGATATGATTGGCAGACCACAATACTTTTCTAGAGATGGCCTGCATCTGTCTCACTTGGGCTTCATCCTTCTGGCAAAGGCCTTTGCCTCCCCCATAGTGCCTTTTTTAGGAAAAGTCATGCGGTTGATACTACCAACATAAAAATCTCAACAAAACGTAAATTAAAGGTCATGCTGCTAAACACCAGGAGTTTAAACATGAAACTGCACTCATTGCAAGCATTCTTAACCCTGGAATACGTTGACATTTGTGCAGCCACAGAAACCTGTTTCAAAGCTGTGGAGAGCACCCTGGCCTTATCTGGTTACTCATCTTATGATACATTCAGACCCCAAAATGTGGGCAGCAAAGCCAAAGGAGGTGGAGTCTCAATATATATTAAAGACACACACATCTCCAGGCTGGTCAAACAGTATGACACACAGGAGACACTCCAGGTGCAGTTAACCGTTGACAGGGCCCCTATTCAAATTATAGCTAGGTACAGGCCCCCAAATTTGACTCAAGATGCCCACTCCATCTATCTGGACCTCTTCAAATTTATCAAGATTCAACCATTTACCCTGATCCTGGATGACTTTAATTACCCAACCATAGATTGCAAAAGCTACTCATGCCAGAACACAAATGCCCAGAGATTCCTCAATTTTATCAATGCAAATGCCTTGGAACAGCTAGTCAATACCCCTACAAGAGGTGATAATATCTTGGACTTGGTATTAACCAGCATGAGTAACCACTGCAGCACCCCTATAGTATCATCCTCCCTGGTAAGATCCAATCATAAAGTGGTCACTTTTGAAGTCACCATCTTCCCTGATCCCCATCTCGCTAGGGTCAAACAAAAAAACTTCTCCAAAGCTGATTAAAACCTCCTGAGGGATGGTATAAGCAGCTTTACAGCCCCCTCCCCCACTGTAGGAACTGGCACCAGTGTCCATATCTACACCAAAGTACTATACAAGCATTTATATAGATGCATGGAATCAGGAATACCTGACAGGAGAAAATTATCCTCTGCAAGGAAGAGTAAATTTGTCTGGTGGACATCTGCAATAAACTATATAACAAAAAGAAAAAAAATTGCTGTCCAGGACCAGGAAAGAGCAAGTGCTCAATTGGAAGCAATCTCTCCTTAGCCTGAACAAGCAAATAAGAGCACTAGTGAAATCCTCTAAAGCCAACTTCGAGTCCAAATTGGCTGTATCTACTAGAGACAATCATAAGACCTTCTTCACATCCTGATGTGATCCTACCATCACTCAGAATGATACCACAGTACAAGCAGAAAATGGTTGATTTCAACAACTGGCTAAGTTTCTGGTGTCATTCTAAGGGGATCCAGTATCTGTCTGCCTGGGATGACATGATTGGCAGACGTCATTGCTTTGCCAGAGATGGCCTGCATCTGTCATCCCTGGGCTTCCAGATACTGGCCAAGGCACTTGCCACCCCTATAGTGCCTTTATAGGTGGTGTTCCAAAGTCCAAATTACCACCATAACAGTTACAAACAAATGCAATCTGAGGGTCATGCTGCTCAATTCTAGAAGTCTAAATCTCAAAATGCACTCACTCGAAGCACTCCTTAACATGGAGAACATCGACATTTGTGCTGTAACAGAGACCTGGTTCAAGGCAGGAGACAGCACCCCTGCACTACCAGGCTATAACTCATTCCACACCTTTTGAGCCCAGAACTTGGACTGAAGCTCCAAAGGCAGTGGTGTTTCAATATTCATAAAGGATGCACATACCTCCAGACTGGTAGCTCAACATAATGCATCAGAGATACTTCAGGTGCAGCTAACATTGGGTAAGACAGCACTTCAGGTTGTAGCCTGCTATAGGTCCCCAACCATGTCCCAAGCTTCACACTCCACCTTCCTAAGCACCCTGGAGAATATTAGGGTCCAACCTAACATTCTCTTACTAGGCAACTTCAACTACCCCTCCATTAACTGGGAAAACTACTCATGTACCAATACACTTGCCCAATGTTTTGTGGAGTTCATTAATTCCAATACCCTGGACCAGCTCGTTCTTACCCGCATTACAGATAGCAACATCCTTGACCTGGTCATTACTAACATGGGTGATTGTTGCTCTACACCAATAGTCAGCTCCTCCCTGATTAGATCTGACCACAAACTAATCACATTGGAAATCCACATCCCGCCACCCCCATCCCCACAAAGGGAACCACCATGAAAAACTTCTCCAAAGCTAAGTATAGGCTCCTAAAAACAGAGGTGGCTAACTTCACAGCACCCATGCAAATGAAGAATAGTTGTATGACTGCCGAATCATACACCAATGCACTGTACGGACACGTACACAAATGCATGGATCTCACCATACCCAATAGAACCAAGATGCTCTCCTCCAAAGAAAAGGAAGCCAATCTGGTGGTCCCCTGCCATAAACAAACTCTACAACAGAAGGAGGGAACTGATGCAGAATAAGGTGAAATCCGAAGACTGGAAAAACTCCCTTATTAGCCTGAACAAAAAGTAGAGATCCCTCATCAAATCCTCTAAAGCTAGCTATGAAAACAGAATTGCAGCAGATAGTAAAGACAACCACAAGGCCTTCTATAGTTATGTAAAGAATCTCCACAGCAATACCCAGATTTGCTTTGAGCTACTACACAATGTTACCTCCTACACTAAGGCAACAGATATTGCCAGTATACTGACCGACAGATTCAGTGCCAACTTTACCCTTTCCCCCCCAAAGGACCAATCACAATACCAATAGATTGCCAGGCACCCAATATTACTGCTGCACATGTTAAAACAGCACTGTCCAAGGCCACAAATACAGCTTCTATGGGACCTGACAATATCCCTGGTTGTGTTCTACATGAACTACAGAGTGAACTGGAACCTCACCTGTGTGCCCTGTTCCATCACAGCCTCACCTCAGGCTTTGTCCCTACCGAATGGTGCACTGCTAGAGTCATTCTTCTCCACAAAGGAGGAGTGACTACAGACCCTGGGAACTATCGCCCCATTAGCCTGAAGAGCCTGATATGCAAAGCTATGGAATGCATCATCATGGAACTAATAAACAAGGATATAGGGACTCTCCAAACTTTGGATCCCACACACTTTGTTCTTGTGAAGGGTAAATCATACCTGCTCAACTTGGTCGACTTCTTTGAGTCAGTCACCAGAGCTATGGATGAAGGCAAGGTGGTTCATACAGCCTACCTTGATCTGGCCAAGGCTTTTGATACCATTCCCCACTCAGGAATCATAGAAAAACTCACTAAGCTAGGCATCAACCCCTATATCACTAAGTGGGTTGCAAACTGACTCACAGATAGAACCCACAGTGTGAAAATAGCTGACTCCAGTCAGACTGCCGACTAGTCATGAGTGGAGTCCCACAGGGTTTGGTCCTGGGTCCTCTCCTGTTTGGTATCTACTTCTCTGAAGTCCAGACCAACACAAAGGGACTCTGGCTGACAAAGTTCACAGACAATTGCAAGTTGGGAGCTATTATTAACTCACCAAGTGATGTTGACATCCTACTGAATGGTCTCACTGAGACCAATGACTGGTGTTAGAACCATGGCCTTAAGCCCAATGCCAAAAAATGTGTCATCAGCCCCTTTGAGAAACCCCGGTTCCCATGAATTACCACATTGGATGGTAGTCCACTGAACACAGAAGGCGTTATAAGAGATCTGGGAATACAGGTTGACAGCAACCTCTCTTTTGATCACCACATTGCCGCTGTGGTCAGAAAGTCCTTCTGTGTGGCACATCTCATTACTTAGGGTTTTGCATCCAGGAAGAAAGAGGTCATTGTCTCCCTCTACTCTTCCCTCATTGGGCCAATCATCGAGTACAATGCCCCATTTGGCATGTACCTCACTAGACACCTGCAACAACTGGAGAGGCTGCAGATCTACCTCACAAAGAGGATCTAGGCCTTAAACACTTGTCTTATATGGGCAGACTCAAAAAACTCCAACTATTGTCTGTCTCATATCGCCTACTTAGAGGCGATCTCTGCTTGACTTACAAAGCTCTGTCTGACCCAGCTCTGTTAGAAATGCTACATCTAAAGAAATCCCAATCCATCCACACCACACTCTCCAGAGACCTCAACCTCATTATCACAATTAACAGAACATGCTAGAGGGACAGGTTCATAACCCAGAGACTGCCAATGCTATGGAATATACTTCCCATGCATGTAAAGCAGAGCACTCCACTGACCCTCTTCAAGAGAAATCTTGATGAGTGGATGGGAAACAGAAAATTCACCCCAGGGATAATTCCAGTGGCTCTACTCAATAGAGGCACTGGGAACTAAGGTTGGGTGGCACTATTCCAGGGTAATCTATGGCTAGGCTTGTAAAGACCCCAGAACCATTAGCTTAGTTTACACACCTATGAAACTATGAACCTATGAACATATGTTCGCAGACTCAAAGGAAGCACTCAGATCTATTCAGAACTGGTGATCAAGGACACCACATACACCAGTGCTGTAGATATAGCCAATCTACTGGCTGACAGATTTAGTGAAAACTTCTCCCATCTCTCCCCCCATCAGTAAATCACAACATCCCCAGTACCTGCCCCCAACCCCTATTTCTAAGGGAGCAGGTCAACACTGCCCTCTCAAAGGCAAAAAAATACAGCTTCCATGGGACCCGATAACATCCCAGGCTGCATCCTACATGAACTCAGGCATGAACTTACAGCACCATTAGGCACCCTATTCAACCAAAGTCTTAGTATCGGCTTTGTCCCAGCTAAGTGAAGGACAGCCACTGTCATCCTTTTACACAAAAGTGAGCATCCACCGATCCAGGAAATTATAGACCCATCAGCCTAACTAGCTTGATCTGCAAGACCATGGAACGGATTATCATGAACCTCATTAACAGGGACATTGGCAACCTCCAAACACTCAACCCCACACAGTTTGGCTTTGTCAAGGGGAGGTCATGTCTGTTAAATCTGGTCGACTTCTTTGAGATAGTCACCAAAGCCATGGACGAGGGGAAGATGGTGCACACCACCTACCTTGACCTGGTCAAAGCCTTCGACACTATTCCCCACTCGGGCATAGTAGATAAACTCTTTCGACTAGTCATCAATCCATATGTTACAAGATGGGTAACAAACTGGCTGACTGATACAACCCACCTAATCAAAATAGGGGAAGCCACCTCAAGCAGTAGACCCGTAACAAGTGGCATACCCCAGGGATCTGTCTTGGGCCCTCTGTTATTTGGGATATACTTCTCTGAGGTGCAGGCCAAAGCCAGTGAGCTATGACTGACCAGGTTTGTAGATGACTGCAAGCTGGGCACAGTCATCAGTTCTCCAAGAGATGTGGACGTTCTCCAAGAGGGTCTCACCCAAACAAATGACTGGTGCCAGAAACATGGCCTCAAGCTGAATGCCAAAAAATGCATCATCATCCCCTTTAGGGATTATGATGTCCCCACATATTATCACATTAATAACATCCTAAGTACATAATCAGTAGTGAGGGATTTGGGCACCCAGGTTGATAGCAACATGACTTTTGACCACCATGTTGCTTCTGTTGTACGGAAAGCTTTCTACATGGCTCACCTCATAAGTAAGGGTATCTCATCCAGGGACAAAGAGGTCATAAGATCCCTGCATTCTTCCCTTATAAGACCAATTATTGAGTACAATGCCCCCTTTGATATGTACCTCGCAAAGCACTTGCAGCAGCTGGATAGACACAGAGGTTCCTCACCAGGAGAATCCAGGGCCTCAAACACCTACCCTACACAGATAGGCTAAAAGCCCTGTCCCACTACTCAGTTTCATACAGACTTCTCAAAGATGACCACTGTCTGGCATACAAAGCATCTCAGACCCCGTCTTGATGGGACTGCTGCATATCTGCAAGTCATGTTCCATTCAAGCAACCTGTACGCGCAACCTGAACCTAGTCTGTGATATCAATAGGACTTGTTGGCGGGACAGATTTGTGTCCCAGAGACTCCCCCATCTGTGGAATATACTCTCTTTCCACGTCAAGCAGAGTACCTCATTATCCCTTTTTAAGTGCAACCTTGATAATTGGATAGGAAAAAGAAAATGCACTCCTGGGATTCCACCTGTGTCACTGCTGAACAGGGCTCTGGGTGCTGACTTGTCTAAACATGGGCTAAACTCTTGGCTAGGCTTATAAGAGCCTCAGGGCCAATAGCCTAGTAACCTCCTAAGATCCTATATATATATATATATATATATATATATATATATATATATATATATATATATATATATCTAATAGCAAAACCCAGATGGATGAGTGCAATAGTTGTTGCTTTTGGTTTGGGAGATACGTTATTCAATATATATATATATATATATATATATATATATATATATATATATATATATATATATATATATATATACATATATATGGTTTACATTCATATTGTCGTAACGGACAATATCGATCATGCATTTGAGTGAACCAAATGTGCAAAATTCAAACTTCAACATTCTCAGAGGTTCGAAAGTCAGCAAATCGAACAGCTGATTCACTGACTTTTGAACTAAAATGTTGAAGACACATCATAATGCAGGGGGGCAAGCCCTCCTGCACCCCCCATTTGTGAGGTGGCAGCCCCCATACCCCCCTACTTTAATATACCAACTCCGAGATCGTACTACAGTGGGGAATGGGATAATTTCCCAATCCCTGCTATAACGCAATCCGCACCCACAATGTCGAATCTGCAATGAGCGAATGCCAATGTGCATTCACCCATAGCACATTTGGTCAATTTTTTGTCGAGGTTTTGCAACTTTGCAAACCTCCTTTCACACAAAGTGGAGTTGGACGAGTGCATAATGCACTTATGAAGGTAAACCTATATAAATATGTATATATATATATATATATATATATATATATATATATATATATATAAATATTGGAATATGCATGTATAATATAATTGTGTGTGTGTGTGTGTGTGTGTGTGTGTGTGTGTGTGTGTGTGTGTGTGTGCATGTGCATGTTACTGTATTATTGTATTGTGGTTCAGAAACAATTTAACTTGAACCATTTACTGCATTTGCTTAATCAGACTGCAGTGCGATCATCATCATCATCATCAATCCTTTTATCATTTTCTACATGAGGTTGGAGTGTCTTGTCAACTGTCGCCATTTGTCTCTATGCTCACACTCATACCTGATTGTCACAGGTCTTCTCTAACAGAATTCATCCACCTCTTCACTGGATGGCCTTGTTTCCTTTTGCCTTCTTCCTGTCTGTCCCAAATCTTCTTCATGAGATTGTCTTCTGGTTTTCTGTGCATGTGCCCAAACCACAGTAATCTGTTTTCTTTGACCTTTTCTGTAATTGGAGATTCTTTGGCTTCTGCTCTTATGTCCTCATTTCTTCATTTGTCCCACAGTGTGCATCCTACCACCCTTCTCAGGCAGTTTTTCTCCATCACCTCAGGCTTTCTCAACTCTCTGCCTTTACTACCCAGGTTTCTGTACCATACGGTAGTACTGGTCACACCACTGTTTTGTACACCTTACGTTTCAGCTTCTTTGGCATTCTTTTGTCACATACAACACCTGACATTCTGAGCCAGTTGGCTGCAGCCCCTCTGATTCTACCTTTGACTTCCCTTCTCCTCAGCCACATCTCCCAGACACTTGAAGCTGTCAAACTCTTTCACCATTTCTCTTCTATATCCATTCTCATCTTCTGAACTCCACCATTTGCTGCCATTACAACAGTCCTATCTGTACTCAGTTTCATCTTATGGGCCTACAGTTTTGCATTCCATTCTCCTATCCTTTGCTGAAGGTCTCTCTCCGTGTCTACCTGTAATGCCACATCATCTGCATAATCTACCAATGTTTCTGGGACTTTGAACTATTTCAGGACTGCTCAAATCAACTTTCTTCAGACTTTGTCATATGCTTTCTCCAAGTCTAGGAATGTTCAACTGGACTCTTTCCTCATCTCAAACTTCTTCTCAACTGTCCACAGAAAACACTGGGTCAGTCATGCTGCATCCAGATCTGAATCCAAATTGCTCATCTTACTTTCTACTCCTCTATGTATTCGTTTATACTCAGAACTTTCATAAAATGTGACAGGAGTGTGATACGTCTGCACTGTCCACATTTGTGAATATTCACTTCTGCTCTTGTGCACTGGTACTAGTGTGCTTATTCTCTAGTCATCTGGGATACGCCTTTCCCTCCATACTGCTATGAGTACCTTCAGGAGCCATTTCTGTCTTATTTTACCCATCATCTTTTTCGTATCTGCTGTGACCTCATCTGAGCCTGCTACTTTCCATACTTCATTTTCCTTAGCACTTTTCTTACTTCTAGGGTGGGCTCTTCCTCTTCTCTCATTGTAGGCTGTGTCTGGGGCAGTGCAGCTTCTGTGGGGTTTTCCTCATTTAGAAGCCACTGAAAGTACTCCTTTTATCTGCCTTTGATGCTGTTGCTGGCATCTCTTATAAAGAGTAGCTGACTATCTTCTTTATTGCTCTGTCTTTGCCTTGCAACCTGGTGGAGTTTTTTGTCCCATCTATTGACTTAATTTCCAGAAGCTGGTAGAGTGCCTCTTATGCCTTGTTCTTTGCCATTGCAACTCCTCTCTTAGCATCTTTACTAGCCAACCAATATTTCTTCTTAGCTCAGTCCATCTTTTCTAAATCTCACTTTTTCCTGCACTCCTGCTTTCTTTTGATTATTTCCTGAACTTCTGCATTCAACCATCAGCTTTCCTTTTGTACCTTATTTCCATCCCTGGCTCGGCCACATAACTGTTCTGTAGTCCTCACACATGCTGTTTTGAGGTGCTGACATTCTTGTTTAACTCCACCTATTTCCTCTTCTTTTTGAGGTTCTAGTGCCCTGAGTAATTCCTTGAACTGTTGAGCTTTCTCTCCAGTCAGCTTCCAGGTCACTGCATACCTTTGCGTCTTCTCTGACCACTGCTTTCGGCTGATTATGACAACTAATTGTTTATGCTGTGGACTGACTGCATCACTAGGGATGACTTTGCAAATGCTGATTCTACCCCAGTGCTCTTTCCTTACTAGGAGAAAGACTACCTTAGTTGCATGTTGGCCACTCTTGTATGTGATCTTGTGACTGTCCGTCTTTCTGAACCATGCGTTGGCTAGTCAGGCCATTTGCCAGACAGAAGTCTAGAATGGCCTCACTTTCTTTATTCCTGTTGTGCCACCCATGTGGACCCAGGCAGTCTTCATATCCTGTTCTTTATATTCCGATATGTCCATTTAAGTCACCCATTATTAACACCAGTTCCTGTTGTCCTGCTGTATTGTCTGAATGCACTATTTTACTCACTATCACAGCCCTACTATGGTGCATAGGCTGAGATTATGAATACTGACCTATCATTTAGCCAAGGTCTGATTGACACAAGTCTGCCACTAATTCTGATGATATCCCTTCTGAAACTTCTCACTCACCCCAATTCCCACACAATTTCTAGCCTATCCTTCCCTTGAGTAGTAAGACTCTGGAAAATAACTTTGCTGAATTGCCCTTCCATCTTGTCTCCTGGATACATAGGATGTCCAGCCTCCTCCATACCATCATGTCATGCACTTCTAAGCTCCATCCTGTCATTGAACCTATACTGAGTGTAGCAATTCTTAATTCATGTTTGGCAGGTTGATTGGTTTTACATCCAGCTTTCGCTCAACAGTGCTATCCCAGGTAACCCAAGTTGGGCAAATGGACACTGGTTGGCCAGTAGCTTATTGACCTGGGGATCTTGGGCATTATGACAGGCACACACTGGTCAACAGGGGCACATGCACCCCTCCCAGTGTTAGCATGGGTCCCTGACATAGGTTGCAGTAGGCCGGCTTCTCAACCCCCACTTATCACCGGCAAATGCCCATGCCCATTTTGGCCACATAAGTCAACTCAACTGAATCACCTAGACCCCTCAGTATGTGATCTGTTCTCCTATTTTGAGGATACTTTTCACATACTGTGCACCACAGTAGGTGCCCAAAACAGATGGTTTATGCAGTTCTTCCCCATATAGGGCACCTTGTACTGTCTGTGCTGCTGCCTATTGCTCCATTCTTTGGTGAGTTTGAAATGGAAACACTCATCATGTATTTCAGAGATGGGAGGATCCCCAAAGGGACACAGGGAGAACATGTAAACTCCAAACAGGCATTGGCTGGATATCAGGTTCAATCCTTGTACCTTGTGTTTGGGAGATGTAGACCTTAACTCTCATGCCAACTGGTCTTGCAATGCAAGACTACCTGAACACATTCATTTTGCCTTGAAATCCATAGCATACCTACCATAGCTCTTTGCATGAATTAAGACAAGTGGCCAATGAGAGATGTGAATAATCTGTGTGTATAGCAGCTCACTCATGCATTAAATTTACAGTGACATGGTTTTGTTGATAATGATCATAAAACTATTGCTTTCCCATTTCTGCTCTCAGTTTATGCTTACTAGTTAGCTTATGCCAGGATTACTTCATGAATTCCATGTTGTAGCCAAGTAGTGTGTGTGTGTGTGTGTGTGTGTGTGTGTGTGTGTGTGTGTGTGTGTGTGTGTGTGTGTGTGTGTGTGTGTGTGTGTGTGTGTGTGTGTGTGTGTGTGTGTGTGTGTGTGTGTGTGTGACAGACAGAGAGAGGCAGAGTGAGCGAGAGAGACAGATAGACCGGGCATGTGAATTTGCGTATGTTGTTATGTCAGAGCTATAGTCAGGCCCCCTTCCTGCCATCTGCCAAAGCATTCAAAATTTTTTTCCTTCATAGCTTAATGTTGAAAACCCATTTCAGAAACCATGAGGCAAGGCTTTAACAATGTTTAAAACAGCTGATATCTAATGACCTTTAAAATGTTTTTCATTTACCTGCAAGCCAAAAACCAGTTTAGCAACATTTATTATATTTGTTTCCACTATGAAAATTTAGTCATAATGGAAACAAATATAATAAATAGTAAGCACTTGCCTCTTTACATGTCTGCTTCCTTATATTAAGAACTCTATATCGCTGTGTCCAGCTTACATTTAAAATTGTACTCATCTCATTAAAAGTTGCCCCTACATATTTAATATATGAAGGTATAACATTAATTGCAACTTCTACAACCAATAAATGCATATTTTAGATTAATATTCCTGTCTTAAGATAAGTTTAGCATTAATTCTTCATGCGGGTATTAGATCAGACAACTGCAAACATTGCCAGTCTTGTCTTAATTTGAGATGTTTCTAAGAGATACTCATAAAAATGCACTCAAGAGTATGCAGACATATGCTTTTCCATATTATCTTTCAGTGATTGTGATTGTTATAATTTTACAGGGATCCCTATCAGATAATCAAGTTTACAGAAACTCAAAATTCATATGGTTGGGACCATATGATCGAGTTTTTTGAAAACTCAAAGGTTTTGAATGCAGATCATGGTACAGTGCAGATCAGGAAATTTACCCGTTTCCTCACTGTAGTGAGATTTTGTAGTTGATATATATAATTTGTAGGGGATGTGGACGTGCAAGGGGGGCTTGTCCCCCTGCAAAAATGTAAAAAAGGTAGATTTTTTTTTTTTTTTGGATGTTCGAGTTTTCAGAAACTTGATCATATGGTCCCGACTATGCATTTCAAGTTTCTGAAAACGTGATCATCTGACAGGGATCCTTTTACAGAACCAGTATGGTTGCCAGTAGCAGTTCTGGAACCAGATATTCTGCATTTCCTTCATTGTGGCAAATATCGGTTGCAAATATGTCAAGCAGACATAAACAAAACATTTGCCTGAGATGTTTTAATTTTTTGTATCATGTGTGGTCTCTTTTAAGGCAAAATCATATCTAAGAGTTACTCATCACTTTGTGTTTTGCAAAGTGTGTTTTGGCTTAAAAAACACAAGATTGCAGAAAGAAAAGACAATAGTAGCTAAATGAGCTTATTCCTTTAAAAGACAATAGTAGCTAAGTGAGCTTATTCCTTTAAAAGACAATAGTAGCTAAGTGAGCTTATTCCTTTAAAAGACAATAGTAGCTAAGTGAGCTTATTCCTTTAAAAGACAATAGTAGCTAAGTGAGCTTATTCCTTTTAAGAAGAAAACTTAGTGCTACCCTCTGGGGTCTTCCTTGCTTTTAAAAGAATTACTTTGATACATGTTCACCTTAGAAAAGAAGCAGAAATTTATATGCGTTGATAGAACATTGGCAGCTTGCTCTTATTCCTTCATTTGCTTACTGGAAGCATTCTGTAGAGTTCCTGAGAGACAGTAATTGGGTAGCCATGATGACAGTTCTCTGACCTTAGTTTCTGCTGAGATTACACACCCAGGCCTTTTGGTTAGCAATAGCAAAGTTAGGTAAAGCTTAGGGTTCCTCCTTGCCAGTAGTGGAAATGGATGTGTTACTGGTACAGAATTCACCTACATAACTACCCAATAGTCTTACAGAAGGATCTTTTCAGCCAGTAATCTGATTTGTCACTTACTTTTTACAAGGCTTTGGTGGAGGGGGTGAAACAAGCAGGTGACTCACCTGCAGTTTAATTTAGTTGCTCTAGAATTGTGGGAAGGAAACATTTGTTGTGAACATGTATAACACTTACAAATGATAGAAAGCTGCAGAAATTACATTAAGAAGCTTTGTGTTAAATGTTGTTATGACAGAGTTATGTAGAAGTAAATTTGCAAGAAAGTAAATAGTAACAAAGTTTCACCGCAAACAGTATGACAGGTGAGTTCACAATATTAATAAGTATATTCACTCTTGGAGAAAGATAAAAAAACTGCATTTGTGCTAGCAATACATAGTAGATATAGCAGAGATAAAAAATTATACCATTAAATAATAAAGTTGGTATAAGAAGGCATGCAGTAGGTGGATTGGTCACTCTAAATTGGCCGTAGGTGAGAATGTGTGCATGAGTGAGTGGTGCAAATGAACTACCATGGCAGGGCTAGCTACCCGGCGGTGTAAACCTTTGCTCAAGATGATTGTCACTACAGAAGTGACACCGCAACCCCATCTGCAAAAATAGGAAAAGGGGTTGAGGATGGATGGCTGGATCTTCCATGGAGGTGCAAGTGCAGAATATGTTTGTATGGATGCAGAATCAGCAACAAACAAATTGTAATGGAATCTGGTTGACCTAACTAGAAACCTGATAATGGAACAACCTTCAGTGAGTGGACCTAACAGGACTGGAATACCTCAGTACAGTTTCTTTTCTGGAAATTACTCTCATTATGAGCTTGTGACTTGAGTTTTATTTGCTTTTAGTCATGGAAAGAGAGTACAGAGCAATGAAGCCCAGGCTAATAATCCTTGACTCTTTAAAGTAGTTATAGAGGAGATATCACTTCAGTTGGATAGATTTGCACTGTGATTGTTTGTAGACTACTCTTTGAACCTTATGACTGAAAGCAATAAAATTGCAAGGATAAAGCAACACTGCTTTAGGAATGGCTTGTTGGTGTTAAAAAATGCCTAGCCACTTTAGTAATTAAATAACAGACAACTGTTTTCTTTTTCCTCCTTGGCACAGTGCCAGAACCTTCTTTTCAAAAAGTAAAGATGTCACAGAATGGCACTCAAGTTTTTGATGGTGAGCAGGATGAGCACAAGTCGTTACATATTTATTTATTAACCAAGTAAGCCCACTGAATGGAAATGCCCCTTTTCAGGGTTGAACTAAAAACACTACCTAGTTAATTGACTTGCTCAGGGTCACATACTAGACAAACCTTGGATTTCATCTTGCAGCCTTAGTCCTGTACCTTAACTGCCAGATGTAGTGGTAGGTGTTGAAATTCCCATCACTGTGTTTTGCATGCAGCCTGCATCATGTATGCCAGCTGCTTGAGGTGATTCAGAGAGTGATTCGTCAACAATGCCTTCACAAGAGTCAGTCTCTGAAAATATTTAATCCATAGTATTAGCAGCTATAAGTTTCTTTTAAACCATGATTTAGATGTGGCCACTGAAAATTCCCCTTTTTATTCCTGTGCTGGGGGCACAGAAGTCCTGACTACAGCCCTGGTGACCTGAATTCAAATAGCAGTGCGCGGGCTTGATGGGACAGACAGAATGAATAGGTGGGACAGTGGCTTCTGTCCTGCATGCACTGCTTCTCTGATGGCAGGGCCTTCACTGAAGAATGCAAGTCCACCATGATGTGGGGAGTCAGTGCTTGGAGGATGTGCGTATGGCCACACAATCCAGTGATTGTAGCCCCTGTTGGCACATGTGGGGGAGCACACATGTGCAGACTAGGAGCCATAAATTGCCCTTGTAGTGATTAATTTACTCATGCAACCACTAGGACCAGGGCTAGGTTATATAACAGAAAAAGACCTTCTCTTTACCAGGATAACATTGAGAACTCAAAGCACTCTCATGACTGATGCCCCCCCCCCCAGATTGTATGTGTTTGATTGTGTGGAGGTCCAATAGTCATCAGGTATGGGGGCAAAAATGACTAAAACAAAACACCAAATCACCTGTTTTTAACAATACTTCTGCTACTTTTAATAGAAATAATACAAATATTAAAGATAATAAACGTATACTGTATATATATATATATATATATATATATATATATATATAAAATATATATGTGTGTGTGTGTGTGTGTGTGTGTGTTTGTGTGTGTATAAAACATCACTGTGAAAGATAGTAGATTTGTGACTTCACAGGATAACTACCTTCCAAATAGTTTCTGTAAACTAGTTTATATTATATCCTGTAAATTTCTCAAGGAAACTATATCCTATTTCGCTAGCTAGGCTGAATAACAGCATTCCTTTTTTAGAGTAAGCACCCTCCAAGTAATTTCCACTAGTCCATGAAACACAGTATTCAATCACTAAACCTGTCAAGCACAGTATTTTTGAAAATGCACTCCTTCCCAGACGTTTTCAGAAGTCTGTGTCAGACTGAAGCTCAAAAGCCCAAATGCAAAGAACAGTGAATTTCTTGTTTCACAGGGTAAGTGTGCTGTCAGTAATTTCTCATAAGCTGTGCTATTTGAAACAGAGTAAGCAAAGCTGTCAAACACTGTATTAATGATCCCACAAAGATATTTCCCTACTAGGAAGAATATCACGCAAGCAGTTTTATAGAGCGACTGCCTTCCCAGTGCTATCCAGAACTCTGTTGTAAGTTATTTAATAAATGTTTCGGCATAGCAAAGGAAAATAGTGGCTTCCTATACACATAAGTGGTCTCACCAGTACAAACAGTATGCAATGAATATACTCCCAGTCCTGAAGAGACATTAACCCTGCTCCACCCCCCCCCCATGAAATCTAAAGTAGCTTTTGCAGCAAGGACTTCATCATTGCTTACACACTTCAGCTGTAACAAAAAAAAAAATATATATATATATATATAGTGAAGAGAAATAAGTAATTTTTATAAAAAAATATTGTTTTTAAAGAAAAAAATGCTGTAAAAGTCAATTGGTTCCAAACACTGTGGTGTTACTTCTGGATACTGCAATGGCCTGAGGCCTGACATAAATGGATAAGATGTTGCAATTTAATAACAGATGCAGAAGCTGTGTCTCAACTGTCCATATTTTGGCAGATCGTCCAGAGTTTTGCCTCATATTTTAGGTTTATTCCTCATAAAAGTTGTGTATTTTCTGACAAATCACTGGGATGATCTTAGGATTGAAGTCACTAAATAATGACATACATTTGAGTTTCAGACTCCAAACCCTTCAGAAAATGCATGTTAACACAAGCCCAGTTACTCTAGCAACTTTCTAAGTTTATAAAAGCAATATTTAAACTGTGTCCCTATTTTTGGGCCTTTGTCTCCCAATTTTGTCAGGCGTTGTCCAGATTTCTTGTACCTAGAGGTTGAGAGGTATATGCATATGGTTAGTATGTTGTTTAGCTTCCTGATAAATGATGACAGCTTGAAACATTCCACTATTAAAGATGTTGATATAATGCTGCTCAATGCCAGAAGTCTAAATCTCAAGATGCACGCCCTCGAAGCCCTCCTCAGTATGGAGAACATCGATGTTTGTGCTGTGACTGAAACCTGGTTCAAGGCTCCTGAGAGCACCCCGGCACTATCAGGTTTTACCTCATATCATGCGTTCCGGCCCCAAAACCCGGACCGTACCACAAAAGGAGGGGGTGTATCCATATTCATCTAGGATACCCACACCTCCAGGCTGGTGGCAACTCACGAAGCATCAGAGACCATTCAGGTGCAATTAACCATAGGCAAAACTGCTCTACAGTTTGTAGCATGTTACAGGCCACCCTCTCAAACTCAGGAACACCACACAGCCTTCCTGAAGACACTGGAGAGTATAAATGCCTCTCCAAACACCATCATATTGGGTGACTTCAACTACCCAAACATAGACTGGGAACATTACTCAAGCCCCAATACCCTAGCCCAAAGGTTCCTGGAGTTCATAAACTCAAATGCTATGGAACAACTTGTCACCATTCCCACAAGAGGTGAAAATATACTAGACCTGATCATCACAAACATGGGGACAAAATGCTCCACACCGGAAGTATATCCCTCATTGGTGAGATCAGACCATAAACTAATCTCACTGGAGATCCACATCCCGCCCCCACCCCCAACAAAAAAGACCACAGTGAAGAACTTCTCAAAAGTCAACTTCACACTTCTTAAGACTGGTGTGTTATCCTTCAAGGCCCCTGAGCCATTGGAAACCACAACCCACGCTGCTGAATCCCTTACAAATGCTTTCTACGAGCACCTTCAGGATTGCATGGATCAAGCAATCCCAAATAAAATCAAGACCCTTTCCACCAAAGGCAAGCGCCCGATCTGGTGGACTCCAGCCATAAACAAACTTTACAACAAGAGGAGAAAGCTACTACAAGTTAGAGCAAAATCCCTAAAAGGGAAGACATCTCTGATCAATACTAGTAAAAAACTACGATCACTCATAAAATCATCCAAGGCCAACTTTGAGAGAAAAATCGCCAAGGACTCAAAAGACAATCATAAGGCCTTCTTTAGCTATGTTAGAAATCTGGGTGGAAACTCCCAGATATGCGCAGAATTAGTCCAAAATTATACAAAAATCACTGAACCCACAGACATTGCAAACATACTGGCAGACAGGTTCAGTGAACATTTCTCCCCTCCCTCCCCCCAAAAGGAGAAATATCTATCCCAGCAGAGTGTAGCCTCCCAATCATCTCAAATGCCCAGGTGAGAGCTGCTCTCTCTAAAGCTAAAAACACAGCATCAATGGGACCGGATGGTGTCCCCGGCTGTGTGCTACACGAACTCAATGAGGAACTAAACCCACACATAAGGCTGCTGTTTAATCTTAGCCTTACCACAGGATACGTACCCAAAGAGTGGCATACAGCAACTGTGGTCCCACTCCACAAAGGCGGTGCTTCTACGGACCCTGGTAATTACCGCCCCATAAGCTTAACAAGCCTGGTCTGCAAAGCTATGGAGAGGATCATAATGGAACTCATAAATAAAGACATAGGGGACCTACAGACATTGGATCCTACCCAATTCGGCTTTGTCAAGGGCAGATCATGCCTCTTGAACTTGGTCGACTTTTTTGAAACAGTCACCAAGGCCATTGATGAGGGTAAGGCAGTTCTTTCGACACAATACCCCACTCGGGTATCATAGAAAAGCTCACCAGCTTAAATGTAAACCCATGTGTCACAAGATGGGTTGCAAACTGGCTCAAGGACAGAACCCACAGGGTTAGAGTTGCTGGTGCCATGTCAGACTCCAAGCTGGTCACAAGCAGTGTCCCACAGGGCTCAGTCCTGGGCCCCCTCTTGTTTGGCATCTACTTTTCAGAAGTGCAGGCAAACATAGGAGGATTGTGGCTGACAAAGTTTGCAGATGACTGCAAACTGGGCGCCATAGTTGAAAATCCATCAGACACAGATATCCTTCAGAGAGGTCTCATAGAAACGGATAACTGGTGCCAGAGCCATGGCCTTAAGCTAAACGCCAAAAAATGTATAGTCATACCCTTTGGTGAAAACAAGGTAACCCCAAGTTACCACATAGGTGGCAATCCATTAAGCACAGAAGAGGTTATCAGGGACCTGGGGACCCAAGTTGACAGTAACCTTTCTTTTGACACTCACATTGCCAAAGTGGTTAGGAGGACCTTCTACATTGCCCACCTGATTATGAAGGGATTCACATCCAGATCAAGGGAGGTCATTGTTTCCCTGCACTCTTCACTTATCAGACCAATGATTGAGTACAATGCCCCATTCGGAATGTATCTTACCCGACACTTGCAGCAATTGGAAAGACCCCAAAAGTTCCTCACCAAAAGGATAAAGGGGCTCAAAAATATGCCATATGCTGCCCGACTGAAGAAACTCCAGCTCTATTCAGTCACATACCGTCTGCTCAGAGGTGACCTGTGCCTGACATACAAGGCCATGTCCAACCCGGAATTAATGGACACGCTCCACCTCAAAAAATCCAAATCCACCAGAGCCACAAGAGCAAGAGACTTAAACCTCAACATGGATATAAATAGGACGTGCTGGAGGAACAGATTCATCACCCAGAGACTCCCTATGCTGTGGAACAGAATCCCAGTCCATGTGAGACAGAGCACCTCGCTGGCTTGGTTCAAGAGGAATCTTGGCCAGTGGATGGGAGATCGTAGGTTTACCCCGGGGATCATCTCTGTATCACTGCTGGACAGAGGCACGGCAAACTAATGGGTGTAGTATTCTTCAACCTAAGGGGTGGTGAATGCCACACAACTCTGGCTAGGCTTATAAATGCCCTAGGGCAGATAGCCTAGTATGAAAGTATGAACCTATGAACCTATTTGTTCTGCTTGTTGTTCATTTGTTTTTATTGCAAGCTTTTTTATTTCCTTTTTAAAGTAGATGAACTGTTTGGTCCAAAGTTGAAATACATTGTTACGCTATATTATTTGCATTCTTTACAGTAGTACAAATCAGCTCTGAGTACCATAAAAGTCGCACAACAGAGAGGCAGAGAAAACTTAAAAGGCAAATTAAAGTCGAAAAATTAAAAAAAATACATCTGATAATTGTCTATTAACCTTAGAAAATTGTAGATTCCTTATAACTGAAAATAAACACAGAACAGCTTTGCTGATATCATATTTTGTTTTACAATCTCAGCATATATTTTCCTACCTCCATTCCATCATTTTAATAAAGGGGTAAATTATTATCAAGAATACCCTGTCATTTTCCATGCAAGGGATCACAACTACCACATTTTCTTTCTCCCTTTCTTTTCTTGGTAAATTTCATAACTTTTTGTCAGAATGAGTCATTTGTCATATTTTTTATGGAGCTTTCCTCATTTGTCATATTTTATTATGTATGCATGTGTTTAGGTTTGGGAGGTATGTAATCTCTGTTTTTATTAGTTTGTTGTAAGGTTAAAGCTTTTATGTTATGAAAGCAACTTATGGCAAAAAACAACAGGCCGCACCTGCCGTACTTGCAGGAGTTTCATTTTTGATGAAAGCAACTTATGCCAATGTTATTGTTGTTGTTTGTCTTTTGACTTTTCCCGGTTAGGGGTCGCCACAGAGGAACTCCAGTCCGCTAATGATTGGCAGTTGGTTTTTTTTTTATGGTGTTGAGTTGCCAGCCCGACACCCAACCTTCAATGAAGGCATGCCCATTCAACGCATGTCTTTCGAACTCCCACTCGACCGCGGGGAGGACATGCAGACTCCACATAGAAGGCACTCCCAACCCAAGCCGAGAATCAAATGGGAGAACCTCTTGCTTATCCTGATGTTATTGCAGAAGTGAAACTATATGGATGTTGATTTCAGGGGTTACACTGGTAATGTCAAAAGGCCAAAATTCTGAACAACATTACATTGATCAAAAGGTTAAAAACAGTAATTTGACAAAACTGTGGTACAGCAGGGACTGATGTTTTCTCCTTTCTCCATTATAGCCTGAACTTGGACTTTGTATATATAATTAGCAGGGGGTGAAGGGTTCTTGCCCCCCCTGCATTGAACATGTGCCGAGTTTGTCTACATTTTGAGTTTCAACCTTTTTCGGAAGTGTAATTGTTTTTTAAGCACCTTTATTGAATTATCGCTTATGAAAAAGGCACATTTATATTTATATAAAAGTAATCAAACTGTATTAAGTTAAATTAGCAAATATTATACTTCACATATATTGCTACATATCATATAACCTAAGCAACATTACATCAATTATTCAATTCCTGCCTTTTTTTAAACAAGAAACATATTTTTTAAAATGTCACTTATGACATATGCAATCATACATTTATATAAATGAAAACAAACCTCAACCATACAATCCTACCTGCAAATTTGCAAGCATTTTACATCACAAACCATACTGACACATTACCAGCTGCAAACATTACGCATCACTTGTAATCTACCCAATCATTTTCAGTCAAACATTACATAGCTCATTTAAGTTCTACCTTCTTTTAAACCTCATTCCTCCCCTGTATGTATTGTTCCCAAAAATTCCCATTTTTTTCCTATGTAGTTTGCTCCTACCTTTTTCTAAAGATCTCACTTCCAGTTGTTTTATATCTGTTATTATATACACTACTTCTAATATAGCTGGTTTAGATTTCCATTTTTTTTTATTTTTTTTTGCCAGCCACCATAATTAAAGACAGCAAGGCCTTACCATGTCTAGGCAATTCTGATTCTGTCTTTCATTTAGAACCCTCCTATTTATTTCTCTTTGCCTATACTCAGATATCAGTCCTTGATTGGGCAGACAATCGTTAACCCACAGTCCAAATAAATTCTTGGCATCTTCCCATTCTATCATCTTTCTATCTCTAGTTACTTGCCTTGGTTCCTTTGCCAATTTTTTCCAATAAATTCTAGTCCCCTCTTGCCTGTTGTCTATATCCCTAATTGCAGTCTTACCTCTATCGACATAATCTCCTTTCTCCACTTTGTTTGGCATTTCAGTCATTTGACATTACAGATGTATTCAGATTTCAAATAGAAAGTAATTTTGACCTTTGCTTTTCATTTGGGTTGTAATACTATCTTAGAAAAAGTTGCATTGCTCTTTTATTTCTGATATACACTTATGCTTATTAGTTTAGGCTCATATGCATTTCTTTACCTACTGTTTTGGTCTCATACCCACTGTGATTATCCCACCATGCCTTCTATTGGATCATTTGCTCCTTCCTGCTTCAGACATTTAAAAACACAAGGGGGGAGGGTAAGTGACAGATGGGGACAGTGGCTGTCATCCTGTGAGTGGTTACTTTTATAAAATCGCTCTGCACCAACTAGTGTGCATGGTGCACTATTTTGCTACATCTGGCTGTTGGTAGGTATATACGTTCATACCTTCATGATGCTCAGCTTAAGGGGTTTGGCCAGTCTTGTACCCCCATGTACTTTTGCAGCACTGAATCATATTTCAGGGAGACTCATCTGGCTGAACTTAACTGGCTCTGGTAGGGGAGTTGCCTTTTATCCACTCACTCCCATACCTCCCCAACTGACTCCTCCAGTCCCCAGACTGTTAATTTAAACCAAAGAAATCTGGGTAGCAGTCAGGCATTCATCCCTTTGTGACACAAACCCAGCAATTGGCTTATATACAGATGTCTGACTAAGACTTTGGTGTTTACCCCTGTTAATTAATTTTATGCACACTAATAACAATAGATTCAGAAGAGAGTCATAGCTAGGGTGGAGCAAAGGAGGTGGCTGCACCTGATACAAGCTGTCAGGGGTACAATTAGCAGGTGCCAGGGGTGCTGGAGTGCAGTACCAGCACTGATTTTTGAAGCTGTGAAGATATGACAACCTGATAAATGAAGAGACAATGGAGCCAAAACAATAATGTGCAAGCAAGATCCTAGTTGTATGTTACAGATAGGTATGAAATTGACCTCAGATTCACTAAGAAAATATCTGTGTGGTACTTTGAAATCCTTTAGATTGAAGTCTCAATGTCTTAAGTAGCTCCTTATGGGAAACCAATGAAGACTATAAGACTACTGAAGGCTGGCTACTGCTGCAGCCCTCAATCTTCTGATACCCTCAGTAGTAACAACCAGTTATCAACAAGATGAAAAAAAGTCTTATTTTGTAGGAAGCCAAACTCCCACGCACCTACCCTATGCAAGGGGTTCTGCCTTGCATCTCCCAGCTTTATTATTCTAAGTTCAAGGACACTATAGGTAATGGAAAATGCAATTACTGACCCAAGCAACATTTCTTAACTAGTTCACAGGCTCTGTTAGAATTTTTAGTGAGATACTTGAGAAATGTTATCTCTCTCGCAGTTTGTATCACATCATATATACTTTATAATATATTTATTTCACTTCTCTTCCGTTTACTGGCTTATTCTGAGCTTTTTAATGATGTTAAACATACTCACTAATTTTCCAAACACATTCATAAACCACTTACTAGTGGCCTTAAGGTCGTTCAGGAATAAACTTAAAAGTACTTCATTCGTAATGAAAACCAACATGTCTCAAACTTAATTTTTGGGTAATTATCTAACAGTTGCTGTTTTATGAGAATTCACACAGTGTATCCATTTGGTTTGATAAGTCATCCTTCATCGAATCACAAACCAACAAGCTCAAATGTTTTAATATTGCCTTAAGTTTTGCATTCTCAGAGGTAATGTTATTAACTCAGGGGTATAGGAGATGAAGCTCCTGGCATGGGAATATGGAGTGTCTTGCTCCCCCATAGAAAACAATTGTCAGTGGGAACATTTTCTCTTGAAGGAACTCAGTGGAGGAGGACTCAATAAGATTATTCATATCCATTCACTACCTGTTATGCATCCTACTTCTGTGTACCAGAAGACAAAACCACCGATGGATCATGCTCATTCCAAAAGTTCAGGACTTTGTCTGTCTATCTATCCATCTGTAAATATATATGATACCCCTGAATGCTACAGAACATTTCATTTTTCATATATTAGTTATAATTTGTTTTACTAATTTTTATGGTAGTGTGATCATGGAGTGTGAGTGCACAAAATCAGTGCTGGCATGTTGTGTGACAGTGGTTCATCAGTTACTGTGTGTTGGTTTTTCCTTCATCCCTACAGTGGTATGATCACATAACTAAGGGTTTGTGGGGGCAAAGCACCCCATCCATTTTGTCGAGTGTAAGCAGAATACTAAATGAAAACATTTGTAAAATTGCCAGCACACTGCTGTCTTCTAGTTGTTAGTCTGAGATATTTATGATGAGGCTGGTTATAATGATTTGCAGACACACACACACACACACACACACACACACACACACACACACACACACACACACACACACACACACACACACACACACACACACACGTATGAATGTCTTTGAATGTCTGTGTGTGTGTGTGTGTGTGTGTGTGTGTGTGTGTGTGTGTGTGTGTGTGTGTGTGTGTGTGTGTGTGTTTTATATTGTGCTGTTTTAAAGAAGGCATAAATATAAAACAAAAGACTATAGTAGCATATTATACAGCAGATAAATGATATACATCTTATCAATAACAAGTACAGTTCACAGCTTTAATAAACAGATGTAAGTAGCTCCTGGATGTCATTTATACCCACAATAAAGCCAATTATAAACTGGTAGCATTGTCACCTCACAGCAAGGGGTTCTCCTGTTTGATTCTTGCCTTGGCTTGGGAGTGCCTCCTCTGTGGAGTCTGCATGTCCTCCCCGCAGTTGGGTAGCGTTCGAAAGACATGCGTGCATAAATAGGCATTCCTTCGTTGAAGGTTGGGTGTCGAGCTGGCATCTCGGCATTTCGTAAAAATCTACTGCCAATTATTAGTGGACCAAAGTTCCGCTGTGGCGACCCCTTACCGGAAAAAAGCTGAAAGACAAACAACAACATAAACTGAAATATACACTAGCATCGTGAATGGAAAATATTAAGAAACTTCACTACTGAAAAAATACCAAGACTAAATTATATTTTCCCTTAAACTAACACAAAGGAAAAGGAAAGCAAAATAAAATAGCATCAGCAGCATTTTGTTAAACAGAACAGATGTAACTAGAAAGGATGATAACAGATGATTGGTCTTCATCATTCTCATCATGAATTACTAATGCTGACTCCATGTTGCAATGAAGAAATGAAAAAAGGCACTGTGGGGTATGAAGCATGCTGATAAACTGGTTATTAAAAGCAAACAAAACAAAACAAACAAACAAAACAAAACAAAAACTCTTCATATATATTGCATTTTAGCCTTTCCCTTACATGCACAAAAAAAAAAAAAATAACATGAAAATATCTCTCGTGACCAGTAAGACATTCCAGAGGTAACCACTTTAAAGTTCCCAGTTAATCTTTGCCAGATCTGTCAACTCTCAGAATGAAAGAACAGGAAAATAATACATCACACATCTGTCTCTAAACACCATTTTGTTTAGAAGAGAAAGGTAACAGAACTGGTATGTTAATTAAGATTGACAAATTATTAGTTGTTATTGAAAATGGAGGTTATAGACTAGAATGATGTCAAGACAAACTTCTATTTCACTATCAAGAATGGCTACTAACCTTGTATGAATAACTTTGATGAGGAGTACTGTAAATTTAAGACTGTTGCCATGTGCAGCAACTAATGTTTATCTTTAGTTCATCTCTCCTATAGGTGGGTTAATCTGTCCTGTTGTGCTCTGTTAAGACATGATGACTCATCCTTTTTATACTCATTTTATCTTCAGTGTTCCAAAACAAGTGGTCTAATTCCCTTTACTCACATCTTGTGTCATTTTCAATCAGAAGCTGGCAGATGCCACCAGTCTTATGCATTTATGTATGGTCCATCTCAACTTGCAGAGAGATCTGTTTGCCAAAGATCCCTTCATTAAAGCTATCTGATCAACTGCTCTCTTCATTAAAATACTACTTTGTCAAACAAGAGAACATTGTACGTTGATCAAATTCCTAACCATAATGAAACATCCCTATGTCATTTTTGTTTGCCCCTCAAGATGTCATAATGTGTTCTGTAGACAGAACATTTGCAGAAGTCCTACACAGTGCAATAAGGGTGTCCATTGGCATGGTGATCTGTGCTAAGTTGCAAACTAGTTAAAGGACAGCTGTTAATACCATATTCACCACTGAAAACCTTAGCCTATGTTACAGCTCTTTTACGGTATGTGCAATGAATGTTAGTGCTGAAAACCTCTTGCACTGATAACAAAAAAACACCTGTTGATGCACACACCTCAAAACAATCCATTGTTGTATTGTTCATAGGTTCAATAGTTTTGGCTTTCACCCACCCCTTAGTATGGGGAACTATACCCATTATTTTGCTGTGCCTCTGTTGAGCAGTGACACTGAGGTATGCTGCCTCACATATACCGATTTTATTCCACAGCAGCAGGAGTCTTTGGGTGATGAATCTGATCTAGATTTTTGAGAGAGGTATTCATCAATTCATCAAATTTTTGGCCTTGTATGTTAGGCAAAGGTCAGGTCACCCTCTGAGCAAGCGACTGCGACTGAGAGAGAGTTCTTTCAGTCGGGCAGCATAGGATAGATGTTGAGACCCTTTATCCTTTTGGTGAGAAGGAACTGGCCTCTCTCCAGCTGCAAGTGTCGGGTCGTCAGATACATTTTCGGGGGGGGTGTACTCAAATCATGGTCTGATGAGTGATGAGTATAGGGAGACTATGCTTCATGATAATAAGGGCAATGAAGGGTCTTCCTAACTACTTTAGCTACATGTGGGTGTCGAATGACAGACTACTATCAACCTGGGTCCCCCAGTCCCTGATAACTTCTTCTGTTTTAACCTTCTGGGGCACCAGTTATCCGTTGTTATCCGTTTCTCTGACTGCTATCTGTCGTGATGATGTGTTTTACTTATGGCTTCTAGTTTGCAGTCATCTGCAACTTTTGTCAGCCATAAACCTCCTGTGTTTGCTTGTACTGAAAGTGACAGGCTTTTGAGTCTGACATGGCGCCAGCAACTCTCCCTGTGTGGGTCTGTCACTCAGCCAGTTTGCAACCCCTCTTGTGATGTATGGGTTAACATTTAAGCTGATGAGTTTTCAATGATACCGGCCTCTCGGTAGGCTGGGTGGGCTGTATGACTGCCCTTCCTCATTTGGTGACTGTTTGAAAAAAAAAAAACAGTTTAGAAAGTAGAAGGCATGATCTGCCTTGACAAAGCCAAATGGGATGGGAAGTGCCAAAATTCCCTATGTCTTTTTATTTATGAGGTCCATTATGATCCTCTCCATGGCTTTGCAGATAAGGCTTGTCAAGCTAATGGGCGACAGTTGCAGTGCGCCCCTCCCACGATCCAGAGAGGTAAGACTATGATTAAACAGCTGTCCTAGCTGTGGGTTTAATTCCTCGCTGAGTTTGTGGAGCACACTATAGATTCTGGGGGGGGGTGGGGGGAAGTTTGCACTGAACCTGTCAGCCAGTATGTTGGCAATGTCTGTAGGGATCAGTGTAATCTTCAC